>NC_060215.1:102462000-102763000 GCF_021130785.1 Homalodisca vitripennis
GTTTACCCTTATTTATAGTTTACATGATGCTTGAACTTATTAGGTAATGTAAATAATTAATTATTAATTTTGTAAAAAAAAATTAAAGACTTTATTCCTGCTTCTTTGTTACATTTCTTTTAATACTTGAGATATAAGAACTGAGATAGGTAAGACTCTTGTTAAAGTAAACATTAATAAATCACACTTTTATAGCTGTTCACTGCAACATTCTACACTGAAAACTAAATATCTTAGATGTGGGAATTTTCACTGTAATTGAGGGATTTATAAATATGTGTTAAAACATTAAAATATTTTTTACAAACTCAATTTTGTTTAGTAAATATAAAAATACAATTTTTAGCGATTCTTTTAGCACAGTTTTTTTACACTGAAGGAACTCACCTAAATAATATACATTTAATAAAATATCATAAAAATATAGGACAACCCCAGTTTGAAAAGGAAACATTATACCCTAATTGTTTCGGTTAAGAAACAAAATGCTCTTAAAATGATATTATTTAAAGCCGTATTTTTCTTTTCAATATTCTTTAAAACTCTTTTAAGTTCCAAACAATAGGTCACAGCTCAAATCTGACAAAGTCTAGTAAAAAGGAATAGAGTGGTCAGCAAATCCAGTTACTTTATAATTTTAAAATCAATAAAGAAACAAAATTAACAAATAAAATATTTTAGGTCAATAATGTATACATATACAGTTTACTAATATTCAAATCCCAAAAGTGTCCGCTCTTATGTAACGTCATAGTTGGTATTTTATTTATAGTTGTTAAATGTGTTCAGAATTATTCCTGTATCTCTATTCTTTATCCCACGGTCCTAGAATATGCAAGGAGGATTTGTATTTTTCAAAACTGAAAATACATCATTTTACTAAAATTGTACGTAATTGAAGTTTTTACATTTAATTAATTACACTGTAGTAAAAAAAACGTATTTTGAGTTATTAAATTTCTAACTATAGATTTATTATGTAACATAACATAGAATAATATTACTTTTTATGATTGTTTAAATCTGACATAGTATTTTTATTTTATATTTGGTGCTGAATGATCAGTAAAAATTTAATAGTGTATTAAAACTTGACCTCTCTCCTACTTAGACCACAACTGTTGATGGCGGACTATAATAATCTAGAAAGCTGTGTTTACCGACTTTGGTGTGCTTAACCGCTCTGACTATGAGAGGCGGCCGTAGCCTGTGCCTATTGTAACGACAGCAATGTAAAGTTGACCATCGGCGCACTTACTTATATCGAACTTGAGAGGCGGCCGTGGCCTGTGCCTATTGTAATGACAGCAATATAAACTTGACCATCGGCGCACTTACCTATATCGATTGTGAGAGGCGGCTGTGGCCTGTGCCTATTGTAACGACAGCAGTATAAACTTGACCATCGGCGCACTTACTATTTCGATTGTGAGAGACTGCTGTGGCCTGTGCCTATTGTAACGACAGCAATATAAACTTGACCATTGGCGCACTTACCTATATCGATTGTGAGAGGTAGTATTCCGAAGTGCATAACGTCACGAGTATTTATTAAGATATTACCTAATTCATTATTAATATGTATTTGACTAATAACAAATTAGTAGAATATAATTATTTATATGATGTGCAACAAAATTACCGTTAACCGTTAGATTAAAGATGATCCTTGACTATAGTGGAGAATTTGGTGAGAGCTGCCAACAAATGGAATAATTGTAGTTCCGATATAAATAATCATATATCTTACTATGGCCTTAGACAACTATTACAAATAACACTTTGTATTATTGGAGTAGTCAATGAGAGCTGTCAGCAAATAAAATAATCGTACTTAAATTAAAATCGTATATTTTACAGCAAACTTTACAATATATATTAATGGTAATATTTTATTTGATTAATATTTATTAATAATGTAACTGTTAATATATATTTATATTACATTTTTCTTCCCTCCTGCTTATCACATCTTAATTCAGAGTTACAGAACAAGTCTTGATAGTGTTGTTACAAATCTAAGGACAACTTTACTCCTATTTAAATATGTTCATGTTTAAACATTCAGAATTGAGTGGTCTAAGGAACCTCAATAACCGTAGTTGCTCAGAGATGAATTATTAACTCTCGCTCGCCGCACTACCCGGATTTTGAAAGATGAGTTCTCCTTTGGCTACTTTAACGACAACAATAGAAATTGACCATCGGCGCACTTCCCTATATCCCTTAATTAAAATGTAACACCCAGTATGGAATATTACAGGAATAACGTAACCAGAATCACTTTTTGAGTAATTGAAATTAAGACTCGACTGGGGTGCTGATTATCATTTTCAAAACTATATAAAGATAATTAATAAACAGTTCTACATTACTTTCATTATTATTGTAGATTATAAAAAAGTTATGATTTCTTGACTTTCACGGTGTAATATTCAATTAAGATTATATTAGGAGCTCGAGATTGTACAACTGCGATTTAAGTGTAAAGAGAAAACTAAATATGCATTAGTTAATCTTTTCAAAAACATTTTAATTGAAAATAAAATTCCTACATTATCAAACGTTTGCCAATTTTATAACTTCCAAATTGTCACAACAAATATTACAAACAATTTAGACCTACTTGTAGCATCGGTCTAATTTTTAGCCTTAGATTTTCCTCATGTGCAGAGTGCGACTGAGAGCTTAATGCGATCATTAGAAAAATATCGGCATATACTGATTTCATGATATACTGAAAAAGATATTACAGTTTTTAAGAACTTTAAACAATATAGTATTATATTTCTGGAATTATATGTAGTTAAATTAAATATATTTGTTATTTAAATTAATTAAATACATTATATTTGTATATGTTCATAACCTGAAGTAATCATGTCTCTTTACTCCGCATTTTTAGTTTAGATTTATAGTAATGTTTATTTACTGTTTTTACAGTACTCTAAGTTTACCGTATTTATTATTTTATTGGAATCTGTGATATCTTTACATTTTTCTCTGTTTTCTTCATATAATGATTAATTAATTCTATTTGGAGATTAAAAAAAGACACATAGGTCTAGGCGTACTTACCAACAATTACATTTTATTCTTATTTCTAAAGATAAAATAGCAGATTAATTATTTATTTACTTGGTCAAATAAGCTGCACTGGCTTATGCTGTATGATTTATACGTTAAAGTATCCATGTATTATATTGTTTTACAGGTAGAAGCAATGCTTAAATCAAACATATTATTTATGTTATTCCACTACATTATACTCAATCAATTTATCAAGTAACGCCCTGAGGACATCATGGTAATGTTTTCTAATGCCACTGTTTATATCATTTGTAGATATCTTTTTACCCAAGAAAATTTGCCAGGTAACATAGATAAATTGGCTGTTATATCACATTATTATTTATTTACTACTTACTAAATTTTTACTAATCTTCATCCCCTTGACAAATACTCCATAAAGACTAAAGTCTGTAATAGATTTACATTGCCGAATTTAGTACAAAATAAAACATTACTGAAATGGTGGGAAAATTGGCGATTGCAATCGTTTATATCCCACAGTATTATTCTACAGTGGGTGTTGCTTTTAACACAAAAATAATTATACATCTTTAACGACGTTTGCAAGTAACCAGAAGGATTACTTTGATATGCACCCAATTATACATTTTATTTGATTTTGTATGCTTCCCTAAATTGAAAAACATAAATGCAGCTAGCCGTTATCACGTCAATTAACTCAGTCCATTAATTAGCTATACTATATTTAGCGATTAGAATCATTGTTTTAAACGCTGTTTTATTAAATTAATTATTTATAATATTTTATCTTGATAGAAAACTACTCCGGTTAACTGAAAACTTAAAAAAATTTAATTATTATTCGTTAAAATATTTATATATTTAACATGATTACATCTCATTCCAGAAATAAAATACAAATTAGTTTAAAGTTCATAACAAATTTGACATCTTTGCCTTTGTTTGTGGACAACCGTTGGATCTTTGTTTCAATATTATCAAGGGGGAATACTGTTTTATTTTCCTAATATTATCGATGGAAAATAACTGAAAACAGGTTATCCTTTATAAAATTTTAGATAACATATTAGCTATTTTGTAATGGAATAGTAATGCATTAGTCTTAAATATATGAAATAACTGGGAAATATTGAAATCGTGGATGTTAATTCAGCGTCTAGAGCGTGTCCGTGAACTGAATAAGCACCCACTTCCCGTGACATCAGAGGTCTGGGTGTACCGATTATATTAAATACTAATTCTGGGGTAACTGGATTACCGGTGGAAGGAGTAGGCCCAGAAGAATGATAAGAACTGGACAGTACAAAAGAGGCTGCTATCAGCGAGGCGCGCATCGCAGATGGCAGTGTTTGATAACGAAATTGAGAGGTGGGGTGTGGTAGACGTGCCGTACCTCCCGTCTCAGTTGATCGGAAGTAGTGGTAACGATATAAAGCCTTTGAAAGTGTTTAGAGTTTTTTCTTGCTAATCGTCATCGAACCTGCGGGTAAGTGAACTTTTAGCTGGAGTCTAGTCAATATTCATTCTTAGTTATTTTGAATAATTTTGGGGAAAGAAATATTGTAAAAATTAAATTTCATGGGAATTTTGGAACTTGTCCTTTTGATCTGTGCAATATAAAACTTGGTGCAGTGAGCTCATGTATATAAAATTTTATGTAAAAATACTAAAAGAGTTTTGTGGTTGTTACAGATGCTTTCAGCAATAATTTTTAATTCTCTAACACTGAAGAAATTGTATAAAATAAATTCTAACACTGAAAAGACGTAATATTTAAAGTAAAGTAAAGAAAATTAGTAGCAAAATAAAATTGAATTTTGAAGATAAATTAAAGTGAAGAATTGCCAGATCAGATTAGAGTGTGAAAGTTTTGAATTTTGAAAATTGAATAAAAGACAAGCTGTAAGAACTTAGTACATTTTTGGAGTGACGAATATATTACAAGTTTGAATTTAAAGTTATCAAGAAGTTTTTATTTTAATTTAAAATCCAGTAATTATTTTCAAGAAGAAGTTTTATTTTAGTTTGAACCTTATTTATTTCAGAAGATTTTCTTTTATTTTTTGAACCTTCACAAAAATTTAAATTTCAAAGCTAACCCCTCATGTGCCAGTAAAACGGTACATAAAAATTGCGCTTTTCAGGAGCTGCTAAGGCAGCTGCCCTTAGAAAATATATAAAGTTCAGATTCAGATATATATATATATATATATATATATATATATATATCTGTTACCAGAATATTGTAAATTCACCTTATTACAATCATATTAATTTTAACAACTAAAATCTTTTAACGCGTTTTTGTATATAGTAAATATGATTATCGATTATACTGTAAAATAAAACAAACATCAGAGAATCCAGGTAAGTAAAATATGGCTGCAATTTTATTACCTTATTCACTACCATGCGCCGTGACTACGCAGGGTAGAGTTTCTCACTCTGCCTGAATGGTGTTAATGGTCTCTACTCTCCTGATACTTGAGATGACTCGGTGAAACGGCAACGGTTTTGTCGAAACAGTTTCGACAGTGCAACTGTTGTTGCGCCTTGAAATTGTTGTTTCATGATGGCTGTTCTATAGTCAATAATTAAAATAAACAATCATTCTCTTTTACTTCAATATTCTGATATTGATCAGAATCTTCCTATAAAGCCTAAAAATAATATAATGCACGAATCTGGCTAATAATAATAATCAATCGCCTTAACAATCAAATGATATTATGAAATTAGATAAGTTTATAATAATTTATCTAACATTAGAATATTACTCGTAATACCTACAAAATATCTTTGTAAACAATATTTACAGCAGTCGTTTCGTTGCACAACACAAATAGGTTATTTATTGTTGGAAATTACTCTTCAAAGGTCAACATTTAGTGGTCCATGTGAAACACATTGAACTCTTTAAACTAATCCTGCAACAATGAGTGTTTGAAACAGAAAGTAATTGAAAATGACAATTACACAGGAAATTGCAGCCGTTTAAATTGAAAAGGGAAAAGGGTCTGTAGGGATTAAAGGAATCCCAGTAATCGAAACAACTTCTCCATGAAACATTTACTGCGAAACCCTGCTTCCTGCCAGGTAGTGGACACAAAAGATGTGTTGCAAATATTTGGTCTAGCACTGCGAGGTGTGATGTCTTGCAATCCTCCCTCTCAAGGCGACCCTGTCATATATATGAAGAGTGTGACGTGTAAAAGTTTACGACACTCCTCTTGCTTCTTAAGATTCTTCCCTCGCTTTCTGTCCCCAGTTGCTCTTGAGTTGCCACACTAAGGACATCTATAGTAATGGAGATGATTTCCGAAGTAAGTGGCCTTAAATTTAAGGCGACAGTATACCATATAGGCGATGGTTACTTTTATTACAAAGATTCGACCCAGTGCAATAAGTGTTATCTGCGTTGTGCCTTCTCGAAAACTTGTCCGGGAAGAGGCAGTATGCCTCGAAATCCGGAAGCCAAACTGGCGTCCTCTCTGGTGGCAACTCACCCTCACAGTCATCCTCCTCAGCCTACGTGGCTCGAAGTCAACACACTGAGGACTACGATAGTGAAGAGATGTGAGACGTCATCAACGCCTTTTAGGCAATTACAAAGATTGGAAAGTGAGAGGTAAGTAATACATCTATAGGCCTATATTGGTGAAATTATTATAAGTTATAGATTACTTTTTTCCTCTCAGTTTGTCAACAGAGCACACCGACAGAGAATTTAGCTGATGACTATAAATTGTGCATGCATCATTAAGTGAAAGCTTATACGTGACATGTAACCTGGTGTACTCTGTTAATAAAATATGTAGGTTATTGCGTAGTAGGTTACGAATAAAAAAAGTTATTTATTGACCACAGTCTCTTCACGTGGTATGTATTTTTTAACTGTGGCCAATTTTCAATAAATTTTTGAACAGATCCATTGGCTAATATTACATTCAGAAACTGCTCAATAGGATGGTCATTGGACAGGGTGGGGGCTGCCATCCAGACTTGGGTTGAAATATTTTAAGGGGAAAACGGCAATGGCTCATTGACATTGTTCTTATTTTCATGTTTACTGAAATAAAATTTTATTCTAGTACCTCGTGCCAATTCTAATGCGTCAGCAAATTAATATGGTTGAACTTTGGGGTAGGGGAAAAAGTTAATCCTTTTTTTAAAATATAAATTTCATTAATATTAGGTGTATAATTTGACAAATTCTCAACTTTTACAAAAGGGGTTTATTGGTGGTAATAGATTATCTCTTTGTTCTAAAACTCTACCTTGCTGTAATATTTTATTATTGGTTGGGTCTTGATGTGGTGAAATAAGGTTTAAATTGACAATTTCTTCTGAAGGTTGAGATTTATAGGAATGCGTAAAATTATTTTATACTGGCAAGTCATTTCCTGTATTTTGTATACACAATTTTGATAACTTGTTAAGTAACCTCTTAGATTCCTTAATTATAAACTTTTCAGTTGTCATCATTATTTTGTTTATGTTTATATATTAGAGCTTATTGTATATATATTGGTACATAAATATGAAAATTCATCTCCAAACATGTTGCAACCTGAGTTCTATTGCGCACCGGTGTCGGCAAAACAACGAACATCGAGAAATCGTTGTGGGACAGCTAAAGGGTAAGCTTATTATTAATTTACGAAATACAAATATTCTTTTTATCACTATATAAGTCATATGTTTCGTTTATGTTAGGATTGATATTGACGTCACTGCTCAATTACCATACCATGTGCTGTCCAAATCAATGCAGCGTGCCAAGCGGGGAGCTAATGGGCCCGTACCAAATACTCTATTAGAATACGGGAATGCGCTGGCGCAGAACGCTAGATACGGGCAGAATCATCGGGGTGAGGATCACTACAAGGCAACAGTTTTCGACGACAACGGCGATGTTGCCGTAATCTTTATCTCCGAGAATCTGTCCGCAAGGCTCTCGACCGATGGCACCCACATCTACAACTTGTACTTGGACGGCACATTCAAGTGTACCATAGTTCAAATTCTTTATGCTGAATCGCGGTAGGAAGTAGGCTCCTGTTAACTAGACGCGGTGCGTGGACATTGTTTGTTTGGTTGAACCGGTAATCAGCTGATCGGTCTACGTTCCGACCCGGCAAGCCTGGAGAGGGTCAGAAGTAGTCAGTCGAGTCTTGAAGCCACGACGAGAAGGTGTACCGGTCGAAGCTGAAGTTTTCTTCCTCTAACCCTATAGTTGGGATTTAGAGTAATTATCTATCGCGTGTAAATTCAAGTTCAAGTATTTAAATTTTTAGTGCGTTTTATTTTGCGATCTGCCTTCGTAATCTTCAAAGTAGTAAGTCCCGTACCAGCGTATAGTTAATATCTTTTATTTTATAATACTGTAATTAAAATTTCTAAAGTTTCCCATCTTTCAGAGTCTGAAAATTTAATTCAATTTTTTGAAGTATTGTGAATTAAATTTTGGTCATAAAGTAAATATCAAGTTTTGTGTTATATTAATTTTGAGAAGAGAACTTTTTATTTTGTTTTGTTAATTTAAACCATTTTTGGAGAAGTATACATTTTTAGTTTAATTTTAATTTTAATATCTTTTAATCAGACTCTTAATTAGATTTGTTCGATTGAGTGACATTTGAAGAAAATTGAATCAAAAGTTTGTAAACTTTGTAAACTTTTGGGTGAACTTAAATTTCGGAATAAAGCAAGTATTTCCGAAAAGTTGTTTAATTTATAAAGTATTTGCTCCATATAAATTTAAAATATATGTGCTATAAAAACGGTACATAATTTGCGCCAATCTGCTGTTTCTTTTTGAGCATAAACTTGTACAACAGGTTATTTACAGGAAAGAACTTGTAAACTGGTATAAACTTGTATAATTCATGAAAGTGTGTGTAACTTGTATAAGACTTGTATGAACTTGAACATTGTGTATAAACCTGCATAATTTTGTGTAGTGAGTAAGACTTAGGACTTAGAATAATATTGTGAGTTTGGAATATTTGATTTATTTTAAGAAAATTATTTTAAAATAAAAATGGAGCTAGCGCATGTAGATCTGTTGCTCAAAAAGGAATTAATATTTGAAATAAATTTTAGGGGCGGAAATGCTTCTGAAAGCGACACCGTCCAGAATCTTAGAAAAATGTTGAGGTCCCTTTTGAAATTAAATATCAGGGCCAACGCTGGTAATCTGAAGGGGGGTATAGAACCTAGCACTGCATTAAAGGAAATAAAAGTTGATTTGGAGGCATTATCTGTCAAGATAGGAAACTTGTCCGAGGAAAAATCGACAGGCGAGTATTTGAGACTAGTGTGTAGGCACAAACATCTCACTGTGAGAGTTGATGTATTATATGAGTTGTATAAGTGGGAAGGAGCGTCTGAAACCTTAATTTCAAAACTTAAGGATGGTTTGATTGAAATTAAGGCAAAATTAGGAAAACTTGGCGTAAGCGTGGAGGAAATAGTGAATTTTTAAACCAGTCTTTTAAATACAAGCCTGGAAGAGGAAGAATTCGAAGAGATGAGCAAGCCCGTATCTCAAACGAGAAACGAGGATATTTTAGGTTTGAGTATTCCCCAGGGGAAACATGTAGAAGGGAATTTTGCAAAATTGCCAATCCCCTAGAGCGATTTTTAAAAATGTTTAAACCCACAGACGGACTAAATGTTTCAGAATTGTTGAATTATATCGAAATAATGTTAAAAATTAAGGGTGAAACTAGCTTAAGTGATAGTGAGATCATAAATATGAGTGTAGGTTATGCCACTAGTCCACTTTACAATAAAATGCTTCAATTTAAGGCAAAGGAGGGTATTTTAAAAATTATTAACGAATTCCCTCAAGTTTTTACCGATAAAATAGGGCAAGCTATTGACTTCGAAATTGACCTAGAAGTCAGCGACCCCGAGCCAGTGAGATTGAAGCTGTATCCGCTATCCCCCCCCCAAGCTGCAAGAATTAAGAAAAATTTTAGATGAACTGTTGGCACAGAATATAATTAGACCCAGTGTGTCAAATTATGCTAGCCCCGCATTTTTAGTAACCAAACCGGGAAGTGATAAATCTAGAATGGTGATTAATTACTCAAAATTAAATAGTAAGTTGAAGAGAGTGGAACATCCAATTGGAGACGTATACGAATCATACCACTACTTACAAGGGTGTACTTATTTTTCAAACTTGGATTTGAGTAATTCATTTTACCAATTAAAACTTACGGAAAAAAGCAAACATTTAACTGGTTTTGTTACGCCGTTTGAATCATATGAATTCAATCGTGTACCATATGGGTTACACTTGGGAAGCGGAACAATGAGCCGCTTATTAAATAAAGTGTTGCAAGGTGTAAAATTTCAGTATGCTTTAAATTATGTAGATGACATAATAATATTTAGTAAAAGTTTACCAGAGCATATAGAACATGTCAGAGATGTTGTGGAGAGGCTGGCCAAACATGGACTTACAGTTAACCCGAATAAGGTGAGCTTTGCATGTAAAGAGATCAAGTTTTTAGGTCACCTAATCTCTAAGGACCAGATAAGAGTCGACCCGGATAGAACTTCTGCCATTAGAGATGCGAGAGAGCCAAAGGACGCAAAAGGCGTAAGTAGATTTATCGGAGCGGTGAGCTGTTTCGCAAAGTTCATCCCAAACTATGCAGACAAGGCAGCATGTTTAAATGAACTGAGAAAAAAGAATAGGAAATTTGAGTGGACTCAGGAGTGCCAGGAGAGCTTCAACAGCTTAAAGGAAAGCGTAAGTACACCACCGGTATTAATAATACCAGATTATAATAAGCCATTTATCCTATGTACGGATGCGAGTGACAAGGCAGCAGGAAGCTGTTTAATGCAGGAAATAGAAGGTGAGAATAAACCAGTGGCTTATTATTCAAAAAAATTCAATGAATCCGAACAAAGAAACTTGACTGTGTACCAAAAGGAAGCACTTGCAGTGGTATGCGCGATAAACAAATTTCGCAGCTACCTAGAAGTAAGGCCTTTTACGCTAATAACGGACAATAGTGCACTAGCGTGGGTACTAGGCAATTTTAGGAAATTAGGAAAATTAGGTAGGTGGGCAGCTACAACTTTGAGCCTACCATTTCAAATTAAACACGTAAAATCAAAAGACAATGCGGTGGCAGACTATTTATCTAGACTATTTGAATGTAGAGATAAGATGCAAAGTGTGGAGGAAATTGAAGAATACCAGTACGGTATAGAAAATGATAGTGTAACGGACAATAGCATAAGAGTAGCAATTAAGGAAGAAAATGTAAATAGTGTATTTGTAAATAGCGTAGGTAATTTTCCACTAGCTTATACGGACTTTAAGGTTCACCAAACCCAGGACAATATAATACGAAAAATATATAATAGTATAAAAGGTGGTACTAACTCTGAAAAATATTTCTTGTGTAAGGGAGTTGTGATGTATAGAAGTAAGCCTACTAGTAAGCCAAAGATATGTCTACCAGAACATTTAGTAGATATGGTGTTTAAGTATTACCATGAGTCGGAAATCGGGGGCCACTATGGAATATTAAAAACTACCAGAAAGATATGCGATTTATTTTACCATGCGGATCTTGCCGGGCTGATAAAAGACAAGGTAAAAATGTGCGAAGCTTGTGCGTTAGCGAAAACCGGTAAGGTTTATCATGGCAAACTGATTTCTGGTGTATCAGCTAGGCCCATGGATAAATTGTACATAGACATTTTTGGCCCTTTAACCAGGTCTAGTAGTGGAAATAATAATATCCTGATTGTACTTGACGACCATTCAAAAATGGTATTTTTAAGTGCGATAAAAGACGCGAAAAGTAAATCAATGATAAAAGTATTAGAAAGTGAAATTTTTAAAAATTTTGCATATTGCAAAAATATAGTGTCGGACAATGCACAGTGTTTTAGAAGTGTCGAACTAAAGAACTATTTATTCGCCCGGGGAATCAATCATCAATTTGTAATTCCATTTGTACCACAGGGAAACAAAAGTGAACGTCAGTTGAGGACAGTAAAACAGATGTTACAAATTTACTTTAATTCGGATCAAACTAAGTGGGACACCAAATTAACTGAATTACAATTAGCGATAAATTGTGCGACCTCGGAAGCTACTAAAAATTCACCATACGAAATTATGTTCGGAAATAGGCCTAACTTGGAATTGACCAACAGATGGAACATTAATGATTTATTGGACTGTGATGTGTCAAAGCCGGATAATTTGGATAGGTTTCAAAGAACTGTGTTAAACTTAAAAAAGTCCATTTCGGCTAACAGGAAGAGGGCAGGCTATAGTGATAAGGAATGTGAACACCCATTCAAAGTTGGAAGCCTTGTATACGTGAAGACACACTGGCTGAGTAACAAAGCGGAAAAATTTCAGGCAAAAATGGCAAACCGGTTTTGTGGACCCTACAGGATTATATATAAATTAACAGAAGTGACCTTTATAGTTCAGGATATCAAGGATGAAAGATCAGTGAAGAAAGTGCATGTTTCACAATTAAAGTTAAAGTACTAAAAGTGAAAGTTGAGAACTCAATAAACATTAGCCCGGGGCAAAGGTCAGTATGTTTTATTTTCAGGACAATTATATTGTCGAAAAGGAATTGAAGATGGGTCTAAAACAATAAAATTGGCAATATAATTTATTTCTAAATTAACTTCAAGAATTGATTATATAATTATGTATTAATTTGGCCCAAAACACAAAACAAGTTAAGTATGAGAGTCCAGTAGTTTATTATAATAATACAAATAAATATTGGAATATGAAAGGGTGATGTGACGACGTTTTTATTTCAGAAATTGTATGGCTAAGATGAGAAGTCATAATATAAAATGCCAGTGTAAGTGTGTGATAGGAGTGTTGTTGTAAACCATGTAATTTTCAGGGACAATGAATGGCATTAATGGTGTATGAAATTAATACACAGAGGTATTGTGATATATCATGAGATATATTTATTCCCTGTTCCTTCAAATGTAGAAGGACAGGGTAATTTTGGTAATGTTGTGGTGTTGTTGTCCCCTGTTCCTTCCAATAGAGAAGGACAGGGTAATATTTTTTGGTGTACAATGAGTTGTATTGATAGTGATATTTCTTCCCTGTTCCTTCAAATGTAGAAGGACAGGGTAATATTGTTTTTTTTATCACTATATGAGGTTTATTGTGTGTAAAAAAATTGATTATTGTGCCATTGTAATCCCTGTAAATTGATTGTATTGTAATTAACAACATCTGGTAATGGTTTACATTCGTGACACTGGCGCAGGCGTACAATAAGAACACCGTGAAAGACTGACAGCCATACAATTATACGGAGGGAATATTTTGTAAAAAGGAATGTCCTCCAAGAGCTCAATGCCTCGCTGGCTGAAATTGTTATTAGATTGGAGGAGCAGGTAGCAGTGCTATTAGCGAACCAGAGCCAGCCAACCACGAGATCAACGAGGCCGCCGCACTGCACCGGCCGCACAATCATTGGAGAAGCTACCTGCCTCGACTCCTCACCTACCACATCCCTCTGCGATGGCTACCTGGGGAGCCACACTGGACGTCGGACACTCCTACCACATCACCCCTCGGACTACACATCACAGCCTCCACGTACAGATGAAATAATTAGTCTGGGCGCGCGGCCGGTCGGTGGTAGGCTATGGCGCGGGGGGAAGAGGGGTGTGTGAATCGGTCATTCCTGAAAACATCACGGTGGCGGACTTCAAGGTCGGGCCAGCCGGAAGGGCTTGGCTGACTTGTGACTCATCTTTCCCTCCTGCAAACCTTCCCTCCAAACAATATAATACCAGTGTGACATCTGCTGTCATAGAGTGAGCATCGTTAAACTTCAGTATTAACAGTGAGTTGTTCTAAGCTGTGTGTATTTACTGTGTGCAGTTAACTGTGAATAATTATTACGTTCAGTGTTTTTGTATTGTGTTATTTTGTTTTAGTAAGAAGCTTATTTCATAAGCAACATGTGTGACCGCGTGAAATTAAAACGGAAGGGTAGAGTTTTGCACAGTCAAAGTCGTGAAATTGTCAGTAATGTATATACATTCATGAAAAAGGAGGCTGATGAAAAAACTTTAAGTATTCCCTTGGCAAAGGCCCGTGTCCGAACAGCAGTAGCTACAGGCGTCTCAGAACGTGAAATCTCAAGAATTAATAAAGAGCTTAAAAATTTAACCGTTAATAATGACAATGGTGAAAGTAGCTTTCTCACTCCAAACAAATTGAAAAGGAATCGTAAAAAGCCTATTACAGGATTGGATGACTTTGACAAAGCTCTGATAAGGCGAGTTGTGTACCAGTTCCATCTTCTAAAAAACAAGCTACCAACTGTATCTTTGTTACATGAAGAATTGAAACAACGGATCGACTTTAAAGGATCAAAATCAAGCCTCAACAACATTCTTAAAGAACTTGGTTTTCGATGGAGAAGGACACAAAATAACCGCAAGCTCATGATCGAGACTAATGAAATAAGAGAAAAAAGAATTGGCTTTCTAAACATCAGATACCTTTTTCGGATGATTTGCTAGTCCCGGAGCTGTACAGGGTTATTCTCCTAAATAAACCGAGATTTGTTGGGTATGAGCTTGATGATCTAGTGACCAGCAGTGGAGCACATGTTGTGCTTCGGCTCCCACCATACCACCCGGACTTAAACCCTATTGAACTCATTTGGGCTGAAGTGAAAAATTACGTAGCCAGTAGAAATAGTCAGTGCAGTTTTTCAAGTATTAAGTCTGTAGCGGAAGATAAGTTTTCACTTATAGGTGCAAAGGAATGGGCCAGAAAGTGCGAACACGTGAAAAAAATTGAAAATGATTATGCTTCAGCTGAGCCCCAAATCGACAATCTCGTGGAATCAATTATCATTTCACTCGGCAGCAGTGACAGTGAAAGCAGTGAAAACGCGCCAAATGATTTGAGCGGCATTGAAGACTTGGGTGATTTGAGCGGCATTGAAGATTTGGATTGAAGCGTATGTATTAACTTTGTACATATTTTATTATTATTTATTAACATGTTTAAAATTACTTCTGTCATTAAAAAACTGTGGAGAATGTTGAATACAACACTGTTCTGTTCTATTCTATTATGTAAGGATCTAGCTTTATATTTAAGCCATTTAAAGACAGTTTAAGATTTAAAATGTTAAAACTGAACTTTTATCCTTATTTTATCCTAGAAAATATATTAGGTGAGGTTTATAGGTAAGCCAAAATGTCATTGCTTTCACGCTAAAAGAACTGAAGACCGTACTGAGACTGGGAGAAGCTCGCGCGCCGAGTGTTTATAAATATTAAGATAACGCTTAATTTCCCCCGGAATGAGAGGTCGTAGAAAAAAGTTTGTTAGACAAAAAATGCAGTTTAATCGATTTTCTAAAACTTTTCCACGGGAAGTTTGATACTGACAGAATAATAAAAAACTTCCTCGCAGAGCGCAAATTTCATGTCATAAAATTAACCAAACTAAAACTGTACTTGGTTTTTACTAATTTAGACATTATTATTTTAGAATTGACATTTTTTATACGTATTGGTTGGAAAGACAAGAATGTGTTCTTTAATTTGATATAACTTTTATTACGATAAAGTAATGGCAAAATGCTCATTTCATGTGTTAAATGGAATGAGTTTTGTGAAACGTTGCGCGTGACAGCGAAATAGAACCTCGAGCGAGCCGAACCTTAGTTGAACGGCTAGTAGTGCCAGAGCCGCGAGACCAGACTAATTATTTCATCTGTAGTGATAAGTACAAAAGAATTGTTATTTAAAAGTGTGCATGTGGAGGGATATTATTGTACTTAGTCCGGGATGAGTGTTTAAAGGTTTAGGTTCCTGCCGTGATTGCAGCTTCGGGCTAGGGAAAATATGTACCATAGTTCAAATTCTTTATGCTGAATCGCGGTAGGAAGTAGGCTCCTGTTAACTAGACGCGGTGCGTGGACATTGTTTGTTTGGTTGAACCGGTAATCAGCTGATCGGTCTACGTTCCGACCCGGCAAGCCTGGAGAGGGTCAGAAGTAGTCAGTCGAGTCTTGAAGCCACGACGAGAAGGTGTACCGGTCGAAGCTGAAGTTTTCTTCCTCTAACCCTATAGTTGGGATTTAGAGTAATTATCTATCGCGTGTAAATTCAAGTTCAAGTATTTAAACTTTTAGTGCGTTTTATTTTGCGATCTGCCTTCGTAATCTTCAAAGTAGTAAGTCCCGTACCAGCGTATAGTTAATATCTTTTATTTTATAATACTGTAATTAACATTTCTAAAGTTTCCCATCTTTCAGAGTCTGAAAATTTAATTCAATTTTTTGAAGTATTGTGAATTAAATTTTGGTCATAAAGTAAATATCAAGTTTTGTGTTATATTAATTTTGAGAAGAGAACTTTTTATTTTGTTTTGTTAATTTAAACCATTTTTGGAGAAGTATACATTTTTAGTTTAATTTTAATTTCAATATCTTTTAATCAGACTCTTAATTAGATTTGTTCGATTGAGTGACATTTGAAGAAAATTGAATCAAAAGTTTGTAAACTTTGTAAACTTTTGGGTGAACTTAAATTTCGGAATAAAGCAAGTATTTCCGAAAAGTTGTTTAATTTATAAAGTATTTGCTCCATATAAATTTAAAATATATGTGCTATAAAAACGGTACACAAGGTAGTGCTGAGCACGCCTCCAAGCAGCCAGCTCCTAACTCTAAGTGCTGTTTATTTCGACCATGTGAGTTACCATATTTTCTATATTTTGTCTATTTCCTGCAATAACAAGGGTGTTTCATCAGAATCGCATGTCAACATTAATGAGCCCGCTTACTCCAATCACGAAATGGCAAGTCAAACTACATCCCACGGATTGGTACAAGGGTTGAAATATCCAATAAAACATTCATATTTATTTGTGTGTATGGCCTACTGCCAATTTTTTCTGAAATTTTTTGAATATTTGAAAACATATTTTTATTCCTCAAACGTATAAGGTGCGAAAGTAATGTATTTAATTATTATTACGTCATTATATTTGTAGCGTTTTTAAAGCTACATTGATTTATTTTTTTAACTAAAACTTAAATTAAATAAAAATGTTGGGATCGAAATATTGGGATTTAATTTTAGATTAGATTGTGAAATGTCAGGGTAAAAACGAACATGTAATCCTTTGGCAAGTTAGTACTGGTAGTTTTAAATTGTTAGGAAGGCAGGTTGACTGCCTTGAATTGATTAGAACTTGTCTTGTTGCGAGTATTGTTCTCCTTGTTTGATACAGCTGGACCAATGAGAGAACACCGCGGATGTCCTGATAAGTTGGTTGGAAAGGGAAGTAGCTTATTTAAGCGCCCGCTCATAATTTTCGCCCTTCTTTTGGTTATTTTCGTGATTAAGTTGATTACAGTGCGCCGTGTTTCATAAATTTTTGTTCGCGAGGGATTTTGAGGAAAAAATTAAATTTATAGAAACTACTGAGCAATCTGAATAACTTATTCTCGAGGAACAATAGAGCACAATAGAATCATACAAGTTACATTTGGTTCATACTTGCAAGAAAAGTGAATTAAATTTGAACTTAGTTAATAACTTTAATTGAGATTTGGTAATTTATTAATATTTAATTGGAACTGTTTTATAGTGAACTGTTAATTGGTAATTAATTGAACTTTAATAATTGTTAGAGAGAGTTGTAATCTGAATTGCATAGACTTGCATTGTAAAGTGAAGTTTCAACTAGTGGAAATAGAAGTTTAAATTATATTTTGAATTTTGAGGGAACTTAGAAGTGAACATTTTTATTTTAGTTATTTCCAAGTGGTATTTGATTTTTATTTTAAAACTTTATTATTTTATTTTGGAAGAGAGCTCTGATTTTTAGTTTGATATATTTGATTAATATTTTGATTTCTTGCCAAAGGAATTTTTAAATTTACTAAAAGGTTTGTCAATTGTTTGTGGAAAATAGAGTGATAAAAATTCTGAAACGTTGAACTTATTAATTTTCCAGTTTAAAATAAATCCATTATTTTTATTTAGAACTGTGATTTTTATTTTAGACAAACCAGATAATATTTGATAGTTAACAAACTTAGTAATAAACTGTACTGAATATTCACTAGGAGCTTACTAATCAAAAAATATTTTATATCGTCTTGGATACCTCATTGATAATTTAAATATTAATACTCTGGAATATTAATATCAACAATCCAAGTCGTTATAATATTAAATTTTCAAAATGATTGTAAAATTTCATTGGTCACAAGCTGGTATATGTCTGTTGTTTAAATACTTACGTAGGTTGACAGTTTTTGCAATGACTTTACAGTAAAACTAGTTAGATGTAAAAAAAAATAGTAGTACATAAAAAATCAGAGAGGAAGTGACACATACAGGTTATTTAAAATTTTAGAACATTTACAGTATTTTAGATGTGTATATGTGTTTTAAAAGATATTGGCTCAATAGCCATACAACTGCAAGTTACACTACATTCTTAATACTGAAATCATTATTATTCTAAAAAATAACAACTATACAATTGAAATTATCGAAACTTAATATAATATATCATATAATTTGTAGAAATAATATGCGAATTGATTTCTAACAGGCTCTTTCCGGTGTCAAGTGTGCTTATGGGCAGGAAGACGGAACTTCTGTACAGTAGAGTATTTGCCTACTTGAAGGAGGTTCTGTCTGACTGGTATCCCACAGTAATAACTTGCGATTTCGAGAAGGCATTGACAAATGCCTTAAGAAGAGCATGACCAGAAAGCCGAGTAGCCGGATGCTGGTTTCACTCGGAAAATGTAAGTTTTCAATTTTATAACATTTATACATCAATGTGTATGGCAACTGTTTATTATATAATTTAAAAATAACTGTAAATGTAACAATCACAAACATTATATAGGTTCATAACATCATAAATGTATGTCATAACTGAAAAAAACAAAATTGAAAGGAGACGTATTCTCTACTAATACCTTAGTGTTATAAAAGAAATAACATCAAGTATAAATTAGATATCCAGATGCAGATGAAAAATAAGTACGGTATTGTGCTTGTTCTTACAGAGCATGAACTAGAAAGCGCGGACTCTGGGCCACGTACAGTTGTTACGCCAAAACCCTGCTGCCAGAAGAGTATACAAAATGTGCCAGGCCTTGCCTCTACTTCCAGCGTACATGGTCGAGGCAGGGTATGACCATATTGTGAACTTCGCCCAGCAGGTGGGCGTCCTCAAAAATCTCGCGGTGTTCCTCAACTATGTGCACCGTGTGTGGATTACTGGTATGTTAACAAGAAAATTATCGTATTAAAAACGACTCAGTTAAGATTTCCTGTAATTTTTATATTTGACGATTACATTACAATTCTGTTATAAATTAATAATTCTACATTATAAGATGGTTTGTAAAACAAACAACATTATTTGACAACCAAATTAATGCACTAGGTGTCGGTGTTGAGTCTTTCTCTGTTTACAAACAGAGGAGACGAACAAACAACGACATGGAGTCCTACCACAGGAAACTTAGGGATACCATGAACACTGCCCATCCGAACGTGTGGGTTTTTACAAGTAATTAAAAACAATTTATTTATTTCTATTGTATTTCGAAAAATAGTATTTATTAAAACGGTAGTATTATTATTTGAATTTTACAGATGGTCTGAGAGCGCTGGAACATAAGGCTTCAGTCACGCTTTCCTCGTTACAAAGAGGCCTCAACGCTGTAAGACCACCTCGTCCGAGGAACTTATTGTCCGATAGGACAATAAACACTCTGACCACATGGCTAGATAGAGGCCAGTACAGTGTTGGCGAGTTTTTGGAGGCGGCCAGTCACCAGCTGGACAACATCCACAACGAAGTCTACAACGTCGCAGGCGACGACGAAGACGACGATGAGGATGTTGTTGGTGTGGACGGTGGCATATTGCCACAAGACGAAGAAAGCGGTGGCAGAGCTGCAGTGGCTGTACGCGGCCTTGGTGGAGCAGTGGCAGGAGGAGGTCGTTCCTGTCGTGGCGCAGTGGCAGCACGCGGGAAACGGGCATATCGTGGTGAGTTTTCAATATTACAATTAATGAAGGCATGTACTTAACATTCATTTAGGCCTTTATTGACCTTCAATGGCCAAATTAAAGACTTTGTGATAACTTTAAAATAATACGAATTTTTTTATAAGATTCCAGAAGTTCGTCGCGGTGCTGGGCGTACCACTCCAGGATCGGCGGGTCCTGCATCAGAAGCAGTAGCGGTAGCTATGCCTGCCTGAACTACCACTTCTCCTGTGGTCCTTCCAGTACTCCAGTATGCCTACCACTGCTAGCACCAGTAGGCCTACCACTGCTAGCACCAGCGGTACTTCCAGCACCAGTATGCGTACCACTACAGGCACCAGCGGTACCACCTATCCCACAAACTTTTTTATGGTATTTGACAGCCCAGGACAATAGTTATTAGTTATTATATTATCCCAATTTAAATACTATTTATATACTTTATATATACATATTTATATTTATATACAGCCGCATTTGTAGCTGACTGACTGATAGGGTATACACACTAACCCCCTTCTAGAAGTTCTGGAAACACGAAACTTTGCACCCACGTAGCTTTTACCTTCAAACCACCAGAAAAATCTGAAAACCCAAAATTTTCACTTTTAAACCCCTCAAAAAATTTTAAACTTTCACACTTTTTACCCTTGCAGGCATTTATTTGAAGGCAGAAAGCGGGCGAACTGTTAGAGCTAGCTCGGATCTGACGGAAACTTGTTAGTCGTAATGAAGTGATCTACAAAAAGGTCCAGTAACGTTTTGCACTATTCTCATTGGTTTGGCCGCAAAACTCGTTTTAAAGTATTGCTTTTTTAATTATACTTGATAATTATGTTTCTGTGCCCTATATCAGCCGAATCTTCAAAGTTTGGATAACAAAATCGGATATTATTACAAAATAATGCGATCTACAAAAAGGGTCCTAAAATGTTTTGCTCTATCTCCATCGGTTTGGCTAATAAATGTCAATATTTTTTAATTTTGACGTGAAAACTTTGTTACTGGAGTCGATAGCGGTTGACCCGTTGGTCCTAGCTTAAATCTCAAAACATTTATAAATAGGTATTGGTAGAATCTACAAAAAAGGTTCAGTAGCCGGACGGACTGACATCTAGACAAGACACCTGCGAGCTCTGACCCTTCTTATCGTATTGATTACGTCAAACTGAAAACAACTCTAGATAGTGTAGATAGGAAAGATGTTTGCAGTGACAAAAACCTGTCCTATGCATTTTATACTTTTCACAGTAAGCTTCTGTCAGTCATTTCTGAATGTAAAGTTGAAAAACGTAATGCTAGAGAAAGTTTAGTCAAAATTAAACCGTGGATGAATAATTATATATGTGCGAAAATAAAAAAGGAAAAGACAAGCTTTTTGAGAAAGTTAAAAATCATCCGAACAATGATAAATTAATTACTTATCTATCTGAAGTGTGGCGCAATCAACTAGAACTGAACCAATGCTTATTACAAATGGATGATAATGGTGAAATGGAGGCCTATTATTCTACTTACCATACTTACCATAAGGCGGCATAGTCAGTGGTGTTTTTCAACAATAAATTCAGAGAATACCTAGAGAAGTGGGTCACTTCAACCTTATCACTAACAATAGTTCACTAAGCTGAGTTTTGTCGCACCACAAAAAACTTGGAAAACTGGGGAGGTGGGTTGAAAAAGTATTGTGTTTGCCATTTAATGTACAGCATATAAGAGGTGAGCAAAATGTGACAGCTAATTATCTCTCAAGGATGTTCACAAATATGAAGTTGATGGTGAGATGTTACATAAATTTAGTGAAAAATATGATGAAAACTTAGTGAAATTGTGAATAATGTACAGAACTCATTTGATCGTAAGTTTGAACCGTTTTTGCGTGTGGATATCGCTGATAAACAATAGAATTTGTTGTTTAAATTAATCCAGTAAATAAAAAGGAGAAAGAAACTTTTATAAAAATAAAAACATTTTATTCTATTTATGTGCCAAGTCACGGAAAAGTGAGTTAGTTCCATTAAGGACTTTATTTGTGACAGTTTCAAATTTTATCAAGAGAAAAGTTTTGGATGTCATTTAGGCATAAATAAAACAACGAGGAATGTAATGCAGTACTTTTATAATCTTGCATTAACAAGTTTACTATAAACAAAGTTAAAATGAATTGTGATGGTGGAGTGACAAGGCGAGTAATTGGAGAGATAAAGGAAATCTAAACTACCATTTCAGCGAACGAGCGATGCAGAAAATATACATTGATATTTTTAGACAGCTATCCAAGAGTTCATCTCTCAACGAGTACATCCTGGTGGCTGTGGATAACTACTAGAAATTCGATTGGTTAATACCTCTTCGTAAAATAATTTCATAAAATAATTTACAATCATTAGTGGATATTTAATATCTTTAGACTGTATGAAATAATATTTTCGGATAACGCGGCTTTTTTCACTAGTGAAGAGTTTAGGAATAAACTATTTCAGTTGGGAATAAAAACTCAAACAACTATACTTTACGACCCCCAATGTAATAAGAGTAAAAGGTACATTTGAAACCTGAGTAACATTGTCACTTGTTTATGTAATGAAGATAAAAATGAATGGAACGGACAATTATGTAAAATACATACTATTAATTCATGTGTAAATAGTGCAACTGGGTACTCAAGTTTTGGACATTTATTAAATTTAAACCATGTTATGAGTTAGTATTGAAATGGGGAAAATAAAATTTACGACAATTAAAACTCTGTGAGAATGAGTCTAATAATTGGCTGATGTATACATTTTAGGAAGCAACATAATCGGAATTCAAAATAAAACTGACACAATCGGAATCAAAGTAGGAGACACTTTATAATGTAGAATCCCAGGACACATACTAAATTTGCAGAATAAATGTGATAACTATTTTAAATTGTGGTGGTGATATCCGATTGTAGTTATATAGTGATTTAAACAAAATAAAACATTGCTATGTCTAGGACTTGAAAGGAGTTTAATATAAATGAATGTCTACAGTTTATTCATATGAAGATGGACAATGACGTTCTAATTCAGGAAATATTTTCCAGTATGGAATAAAAATGTTTAAATTAAATAGATTATAAATATATCCATGAATATCAAGTTATAAAACTCATCCCGAGTATTTGGTATTATTGTGTTTTTATTACACGATAGAATTTGAAATAAATATCATGAGATGGATGTCATGAATGAAGAATAATATGGGGTTCAGGACAATACTTTTATATTTGAATAATAAAGTTGTGTTCTAATGAGATCAATATTTCTTTAGAGATAAAACTCCAAATGTGTTGTAGATTACAGTATATATTTTTTACAGTGATTGTTATGGTGCGAATAGTAATTGAATGAAAGTTATTCTTCATAAATAATATGAGGTAAATAAACCGCTGTTTTCCCATGTGTTCCATGTATTTATGTTTGTTAAATAAAATCGGAAAATCTATATAATATTTTCATCGAATTTGGAAAAGGAGTGCAAAAACTGCAAGTACAAGAATATATTTTTCAAATAGTAACCAGAAAACATTTGTCAAACGCTTCTCCTGTTTACTAACAAGTCAGAATTTATATTTTAAATCTTTTTTGCTTTTGTATTTTTGCTTATTTAAATATATATATATATATATATATATATATATATATATATATATATTAGCAGTTGCCCGCGGCTTCACATGCAATTTACCGTTGAAAAACAGTACACTATATTTACGTATTCTTTTTCTATCAAGTTCGTTAGCCTCTTGGGCGCATTATGAAGGTATGTACCATATTTCCTGCCTCTATCTTTCGTGGTTTTTGCTAGGTGTTGATAATTTATCTAGTACAATTAATTTATATGGATGAATCTCGATAAACTAATTAGGTTATAAAGAATCGAATTAGGTCTGTTAAAAATATTTTTCTGTCCAAGATATTTCCAGTATTATTGAGGAGTGTTTCTTCAAGAAAATGTATCAACGAAAACCAATTTCGATCATAAAGCGTCTTCTTTCGGATCTTTTAATTTACCTTAGATCCAACCAAATTCGATTACCTTATTTGCAAACATTCACGGATTTGTACAATGAGGTTGTTTTCATAATAGCGTTTAATAGTATTTTCATTGCATTAGATAGTTTATTGATCATTGGTGAAATCTAAATTTAAAATTAGGCAATGACGTCTTCTATGAAACCTGCATTACACTACTGATCAAGCACTTCACAATTTTCAAAATTTGAAATGTAAACAAATGTATCTGCCTCTTTGATGAACTTCAGCTGAAAGTATTAACAGTTGTTATTATGAAAGTAATTATAAGTTGTTAAGTATCAGTTTGCTTTGTATTACGTGTCGTAGCGCAGTCCGTCGGATCCAATATAAAACACTCCAACACCAAAAACAATTTATAATAAAAAATTAATTAACTAAACTATTTAAATCTGACCAAATCATGAATCTAAACCATTCTCGAATCCCCTTCAACATACACAAAAAATTTCATCTAAATCGGCACAGTCGTTTAGGAGGAGTTCAGTCACATACACACGAACACAAGAATATATATATATATATATATATATATATATATATATATATATATATATACAATTTGATAGATGGATTGAAAGATAAAGCGGCAAAACTTTATTTTCTAAGAAAATAAATATGAAGAGCAGCTCTAAAATCATCTATAGATCTGATTGAATCCTTAGGTACGTACCGTAGTGAAAGGAGAACACTATTCTTTATTTCGCATCCCCCCTATTGCACTGTGCTATGAGATGAATAGTGATATTGATACACTTCATATTTCTTTAAATAAACGTGTTCAAGAATCACAAAGAAAATAATTAAGCGGTACGAATTAACAACTAGATAAAATGCAAAACTTCTATCCATAAGCCTTAATTTTATGTTCAATAACGATCGAGTGGAGGAAGTAATCACAGTCACTGTAAGAGATTAGAATGATAAAATAGAAGACTAGGACCACGTACCGGTTTATGTATTCGTAAAAGTAATGACAGAGGCGTTTGCCTCCTGTCTGGATAGGTTTGTACTTTTTATTTTCAAGTAATTGAACAGATCTAATGAGTTAAGAAACAGGACCGCGGACATACACGCCGTGCATTATTGTCTAATCTATCATCTCTCTCCTTAGTTATGCCGTCGTGTTCTAATATATATATATAAAAGAATTATATATATATATAAAAGAATTATATATATATATATAAAAGAATTATATATATATATAAGAATTATATATATATATATATATATATATATATATATATATATGAATTATATATATATATAAAATATTGAAGGTTCTATTGAAATTAAATAAAATATTAAAAGCTCTCAGCGCTAAAGGAAGATTAAACACGAAAACTTACTTTTGTAAGTTAAGAATGACAGAAATATTATGAAATTAATTCGAGTTGGCAAACGAATCAAAAATTAATTTTCCTTTTTGAGAGTAGAGTGCAGACATCAAAGCATTTTTAGGGGATTAAAACGTATATCACTCTATTTAAATAAAAAGTGCTTCGACATTTTTAATGCAAGCATTTCAAACCGAATTAACTTTTATTACAGTAAAACTTAAGAAGTTTGGAGTGAGTGAGGAGGTAAAGGAGATATGAACTTGGAGTAGGTGTGATATTGTCAACCATAATTAATCAGATCCATTATTCTATGCAATAAAATAGTCGTCATCCGAAACGACTTGGATGAAGGCTTTCTTATCATTTACTGCCTTATATAAACTACCATGACTCAAGAGGCGCAAAAAATGTAGGATGAAGATTTTCTGATTCCGATTTCTATTTTCTGAGTGACGTAACCTTGCATTCTTAAAACTTCGTTGTGACGATATTTAAAAAGAAATTTGACACATACGTAAAATTCCGCACAAAACAAGAAGCGAAATTTCCAAAACTATATCTATACAGAGACAGTCTGCAATTTCTCTAAAATTAATTTTTCACATTTAATTTGTTGAGTGCAAGTGCAGGTGCCTTTGTTCCGCACACTTTATTTCAATTTAAATATTATAGAGATTTTTTTGTAAGAAGAAAGGACTACGAAAACTAGTTTAGTTGGCATACTAAAACAAGACCTTTTATACTTGATACCACCAATACAAAACACTAAATATTTCATATTTAACTTGTAAATTACAATTGAAGTCACTAACAATAAAACGTCAGCGTACAACGCAGTAGCTGTTGCAAATACATCCAACTTAAAAACTTTGTATAACGTACTATCAAAAGACGTTGTTTATTTATGTAAATATAAGTATTTTCCTGGACAGTTTACGACTGAAATTTTGAACCTCTATTTGGCTTTGTCAATAAGGTGGTATGCTTGAATGTAGCGTGTGCAGATGTAATGTACATAAAACTTGAAAATAAAGTGAAGCGGAAATGTATGCCTTAACTTTTATCACAGTAGTAAAACTGAACGGGTCGTGAAAATGACTGAAAACCTGAGAATATTGCTTAGCCTGTGAAAAATTTCGTTTACGTCAACTTAATGAATTGTGATTGAGATGCTGTAATAAAGTTGTAATATTATTATAGTAAATTAAAAATAAAACAGTTTCTGTTACCCTAAAAAGCGTACAATTAATAAATGCGTATTTTAATTTGAAATAAAAACATTATAACATACGTACCAACTGTCAAGCAGTTGGACTAACATGTACTTCGTATACTAATGAAATTTAAAAAATAAACTGTTCACCAATATAAATATTGTAACAACAATTTTGGATCAACTTGTGGCCAATTAAACTTTCTTAAAGTTACCTGCAAACAATTAAAATTTAATTTCTTTCAACACATAATAATATAAAACCTTGATTAGCAAAGCGATACAGTATCAAAATCTAAGGCAATAAATAAAATTAGTACAGGGTGTACAAATATGAACAACTCTCACAGATTTGTAGTAACCATTATATATGTATTTATAGCATGAGTAACAAAAAGGAGTTATATTAGAAGAGTATGCAAAAACTCTGTGGAATAAAAAGAACGACTTGTGTATTATATATCTTTAAAATACAAATATAAATACATGACACGATATCTATGAATTATAAATACAAATGTATATAGATTCCGTACAAAATGTTTAAGGTACTATATTTAAAGTTTAATGAACTATCATTTATAAATTATTTCCATTTTTAGTATCATTAAAGTTTTAAATACACATAATGATAAACTATGCAGATTTAATTTTACAAATTTGAAAGGAAACGAACATTTTTACTGCATAAAATCTAAGAAATCAATGTGGAATTTTTCAAAAATAGTTATCATAATTAAAAAGCTACGGATTTAACTCTTGATACGAGGCGTTTTATCTTGATACTCAATTCAATCAAACACAGCAAAATGGTTTAACTACAATGAATATTTGCTGCATAAATGTGTATATGTTCCCTTTGAAGTTAATATTTAAATAATATTTACTCAATTGTGTATTTAAAAACTATACGAAATAAAATATTAAAATAATATTCTTTCTAGTTTCGGAGTGAACTTTAACTTAAAACCAGTAAAACTAGTGGGACCCCCTTATCAAAGGAATACTCTGGTTTTATCAGATAATTGGTAGCGATGATGTTTTGAGGTCACCAATCTCTTATGATCAATAGCTTTCGCTTTAATTGCGCTCGATCTGTAGGGTTATATTCCGAGGTAAAACCCTGTTAAATGGCATATATATTTTCATTGTTAATTATTCAAGTTTTGACTTTGATCACTTATGCAGCTAGGTATAACCTTGAAGAAATTTACAATATGGTATGTGTACTTTTGTTTATTATGAACATTTTAAATCGAACTAGTCAACAAAGGTCAATATTGCACAAAACATTCAATATTTCATGAGAACACTTTTCATATTTTGTTATTGAAAGCAATAACCTTTTTAAAATTTATTGTAGAAAATGCAATATAAAAGTTGAAATGACGGTACATATTCAAATTAAATAGAATCTTAAGTAGGGTTATTCAGTTAAGTACTTAATACGAAATTTCTTTATTATTCCTCATGTAATTTCCAAAACATTAGGAAACAGAATAAAATCTTGTGATTTCTTTATATATCCAAAATTACAATTTTTGCCGCCAAAATCTGATAGATGGATATGATGGTTTAGTTTCCCATCCACTGTTTCTGAGTTAACTCCGGAGAAAATAGTTGAACAAAAGAAAGGAACTATACGGAGTATTTGGCAATTATGTAAAAAAATTTATGAAATTAATGTGTAACTTTGAAATGAAAAAAAGGATGGTAAACTGTGGGAATAAGAAATTAGGTAGAAACTCGTTACATTTTATACAAAATGTTTACTCCTTGAAATCATATATCCACTTCGATTAATAAAGATAACGATTTGTGTGCCTGAGAACATTCTTTACACACAAGAACAAAGAAATAAAAACAAAGAACTCTTGGCAGCTCCTCAAGAAGAGGCATATTAGAAATATATAGTCATATATTGCTTGTTTTACTGTATGACTATCCGTGTGGAGTTTTTTAATGTTATTTATTACTCATTGTTGGTTTAAGGTATCCAACTGAAACATTTTACGTTCAATGGTGTGGCCATATCGTGGCACAATTCTCTAAATAATACCGTTGACAATGACGTCCATTAATAATGCCAAAACCTAACGCCATGGTTACTAAACTTGTAAAATGCTAAGATGTGTACAGGTTAGACAACAGCAGCTTATCGAGTTTTAACTAAAATTAACATTGAATTAAACTATTTAAACCAGAGTAACTCTGACATTAAACAACTTTAAAACCCGAATAAACGGATTTCAGTGGGAAAGCCTATAACCAAACTGGGAAACTGTGGAATATGCGTGATAAGAAAGACAGAGAAAAATAATAATAATAACAACAATAATAGTGTGTTCTTATCATATATTAAATGGCATTAAATTAAAAGGTATTTCGTTAAATTGGTTCTTTTAAGTCAATCACAGAATGACAGCGTGTGGGTGAGGTTTAATTTTCGTAGATGGCAAGTACAACCTCCGTCACTGTCACATGATGTACTGATGAGCAAGAGATCAACATTGATACCTCCAAAATTGCCGGGACTGTTAAGTTCGATGAATTAGTAATACATAACCAATTAGATATATTTAAATTATTACATGATAAGACAGAAAGGGTAGAAAAATGCTTATGTAACATTTAGTTACAATATTTAATAATAATATTTATTGCCGGAAACAATTTACAATACTTGTATTGTAAGCGTCCTTTATAATATAAGTCAAAGACTAAGTACTAATAAAATCCAATTTCATGTGAATATATCTTACCTGTAAGCATCAATTTAAGATTACATTTTGGTACGCGTCACTTGTCATCGTTACCTCACATTTCTTTGGATAACAAAATAGGAGTCAGAAAAAAATTATTTTTTCATTGTTACTAAATAATATCCCAGCAGCTCATCACAATTTTGCTAACGCAGACAAAACCCCTGACACTAGGAAATTTTTGGGTCAATATTTAACTTCTTTGTGATCATTGACATATTTGATCTTTTTAGGAAGCCTATTTACTAGCCCTACACCAACTTGAGACGGCAAGTATTCAAAATCAGTAGATCTGTGCTGTGCGATTTCGAACGCTGTTCCGGCCTCTAGTTTGTGGGCTTTGCTACCCTAAACTGAGACACACTTGAATCAGCTGTATAGCATGATACCGCAAATATGAGGCTAGTAAAAGTCAGCATTCCAAGCTCGACCAGGGCATTGTTGTAAAACACATACCACACAGTAATTGTCCTTACATAACGTATTGGTATTATGCTTGGTGAATGTTCAAAATATTGCAACAATAACTCATTCATAAAAATGTGAATACATTTTGACTTACCGAGTGGTTTCTCATGATCGGTAGAACGCCCGTTAGTTGAGTTAGCACGTAGCCGGGCAGGCTGTCGTCTTCGAGTGAGTTGCGGGAAGTTGGCTCAGGCCCATAGCAAAAACCCTACAACGGCATGAATGAATAGTATGAAAAAAGTTCATATACTCATAGGCACTGGAAAAAAATTTTATGTTGTTTATTTCCTCTACACCACATACCAACATTTCTGTAAAAAACTTTTAGTGTGTAAGTAGGATAATATTTCAATTTTATGATTCAACAACAACCTACTCTTAAGATTCAGTAATCCGTTTTCTTTCTTAGATTAAAACATTACTAAATTCTATTAATTAACTGAGCACTGAAATACTTAAATTAATTAGCTCTGTAATTATTTATGTTACTTCATCAATATTTTTATGACATCCTTTTAAAATAAACTAACTATTTTTCTTGGAAAATTGTTATCAAAAGGCCAAAAGAAAATAATGATACCTTCGCGCGCGTAATAAGCCTCAATGAGATTGTTTGCGAAATCTCAAATCTATAGTTTATTTTGTTGTTGTAGAAAATTAATTGTTGCGTATATTTAAATGAAGTTTCAGATAGAATATTCAAAGTCTACAGATGAAATCTTTCTCAAGATGTCTTAACGCATTATAAATTCAAATTTTCTCCTTATCTTAGTTTCATAGCATTGTTCAGATAGTAAGAGTTCCGGAAAGCTATGGAGGGTACTAATAAAATAGTGCACTGAAGCTTTATGCTAAATTTTAAGTCTATAGGTTAGTATTCTAGATAATAGTGCGGGCAGTTAGACGGATAGACAGGTGGACAGAAATGGAATATTTCCAGCCCCACGAATGATAAGCTCAGCCAATGAATCTTGATAATATTTAAGTACATAATATTTATGACAATACACATTACAACATGGAATTTATTAAATACGGTATACGGACTCGTGTCATGACAATATATTTAATTTATTAGAGTAATCTTATAATACTGGATTACAAAAATGTTCAATAAAATTACTTACTACTTCGTGGTGCGAACGTTTTCAACTAGACTGTTGGCAAGCTACATCACTTTATAAAAAATTACTTATTTATTTAGTGATACAAAATACATACATAAGTTTTCTATAAATAATACAGTGAGATGATAGTTTACATAAGAGTTGTTACACATTATCAAGTAAAATGGGATGGATTGAGCAATAAATCGTACCATTCTTTCAAACTATATTTTTTTTAATTAAAATAATGCGTGATCTCTAATATCAAAAGTAATATTAAAACAGCGTATTGTAAATTTAAGATTAATCGAAAAATTTTATGTAACAAGTTACCCGGGAAATCATGTAATAAAAATGTAAAAAATGTGGGAGCAGGAAAATATTTGTTAATATTCAAACTTATAAGTTTTAATGAAATTTAATTCTTTAAAAACAGTTTATATTCTGTTAAAATTGTGTCTTTAACCAACCACGTATTTACTATGTCAATTTGTTGCAACGCCACATGGCGAACTAACACAAATTTATTTAAGTAGTTAAAAGTAACACACTCAATATGAGACATTTTATGGATCCCAAAATGTGCAGTATTTACTATACACTAATAAATAAATAAGTAATTATTTTACGAAAATTATATTTTGATAATAATTACTATCGTTATTTTACCAATTGATGTAGGAAAATATGAGGTGTGTTTTACATATTTTAGTTATTATAACCTTTATTCAGCCAATTGGGAATTAATAGTTTAACTATAAAATGATCATAAGCCTTACCTTTTCACATGTAATCTACAGCAAAGAAGAGCCGAACCTCTTGCTACAGCATGTACAACAGTTCTGTTCAGACAAGCCCAACATCCTGTGAATGATAATCAATTATCAGTCCACGTTGGGAAGACCTCTGACCTCTGCAAGTCACGTAGGCCACTAGTTGCTTCGATTGTTATATTAGCAAAACCATTACTAGCGAAGTAGGCAACTAACGAACTCTCAATCTCGTAAGTAGTGGACGACCTTTGAGGCCATGCAACCACACAGAGAAATGCAATTAAGATTAGCTTATCATTGTACAAATATCATCAAGACACGAACTTTCACGTTACTTTCACTGGCAGTTTTTCAATGTTAGTTTCTTTAATTAAGTCCTCCAACCAGAAAGAAATGCGTTTCTAATTAAAATAATGTATTCGTCTATGACACAGTTTTCAATAATAAGTAAAAATGAGTTCAAAAAGTAATTCAAATTTTAATAGACCCATCTCTTACGAGTGCTTTATTAAACATCTCCAATAAATTTAACTTAAATGATTGACATGTTCTCTATTGTATTTACAGCAAATGTGCCTACTAAGTTTTCTTACTTAAGTATGGAACTTTGTCGATCTGTATGGTACATTTTTAATATCAGAAGGATAAAATAATTATATCTTAACAAAATTATTAAATGAAATAAAATATATATTATTTGATGGCAAAACATGTATAAGATGTATACATAATACAGGACTTTTAGTACGTATAAATTTTTTTTATTTGAATATGATATATTATTGTTGGTGTCGATGAAAAATTATGTTTAACAGAAAAATCGATTTAGTGACCAATAACTAGGAAAGTAATAAGGCCCCTGAAATGAATGGTAAAACGTAGTTGAAACTATGCCACAATATTTGCTAGTGAAAGGATAGTTTTACAATTGAGTAGTGCATATATTGAAACCGATTTAAAAAGAATGAACAATGTAACGAACCCTTAAATGTTGTGGTGGTAAAGTTGATTATTTTCTAGGTTAATTTCAATAGATCAATTCATTAACTAATGAAATCATACACTAACTATTAAGGACCCGGCGTTGCCTAATTGAAACTCCCGTCTATATTTTTGTCTGTTCCTTTTTCTGTGCTACAATTCTCTATAGTAAGGTCCTAAGGACAAGATATTTAGGTTCTTCTTGGTTCAAGGAACCAAGATTTCCTATCAATTTCAGGGTTAAAAGTTAAAATATGTGTTTATCCGAGGCGATAACTTTTGATAGAAATTTTCAAGAAACATTAAACTTTTAATATAGGTTACCCTTGCTGTAAGGAAGAATTCTTTTTATTTTGCTACCAAAAAGGTCTTTATTTCGCCCTTATGTGAGATAACTCTATTTATAAAGGAAACAGGATTTTTCTAGCCATTGTTCAGTTACACAAAAATAAGTAACACTACGTTTTGAGATCTGCAATCTGACCTCATCTTCAGGTAAATACTGGAAAATTTAGTAGATTTAATAATTTTACTTCCCTGTAAATAAGCTTCTAACCGATATATCGTGATAGGTTATCTTTCCCATTAAATAAAACGATGAACAGGAGGGAGAGCAGGAAATTTAACTGCAGAATATATTATATTAAAAGAAACTTACAAAACAAGGTATCTAAATTAAGATAAACCAGTAGAACAAAGTATGAAGGACCTGACAGAGCGTACGAACAAAACGAATGAGTTACCCCCACATGAATAGACATAGGGTTGGACTTTCATTTGAACTTCTGACCCAAAAATCAATACAGTTTTCCCTTTGACAAAAAAGAACACATGTTTCAGCTTTCAAGTCTCTATGACATATCTATGTAGAGTTCTTTGTTTGAAGTTTGTTTTTAACGATGGAAGGTTAAAATAAACAAATGCTACCAGAGCGTTGTTACGCGCTTAAATTAGGAATTACAAGTTAAAATATAAAGTTAAACATACAAAATTATAAAACTTGCCAATTAAAATGTAAAGCTGTTCAATTAATTTCATAACTCTCATAAATTGTATTGTTGCCTTAAAGACATATTATCATTCTGGATATTGTTCACATAAAGATTTATTATCATTCTGGATACTAAATCGGTATGATTCAAAGTTATAGCTTTTAAAGTATTTTAAAGCTTTAAATATAAATACATATTATTACGGTTTTTTTACTAAAACTGCAGAAACACATTTTTTTATTTTTTTATTTATAGAAGAAAAAAGTTCCATTTCAAGTTCGTAAACAACGAAAGTTAAATATTCTTAGTTTCTGGATGTTGTAAGGGACTGGACAGATCAGGTACTCAAGGGCAGATTTATTTATTGCCCTCTAATTAATTAGATTTGCATTTGGCGTCCATTTATAAAATTAGAATTTCAATTATATGTTATAAATTTATTATGAAATCAGAAAAGGAAATTAAATATTCAAGTTTAAATAGTAACTTCTTTCCACATACTGACGTGTAAGGATTTAAATATATTGTGAAGAAAATCCAGGGAAGAAAGAGACACCAGAGATACACTGGGCCTTTCTCCACTGCCTATATTGTGTGGTCTGAGATTACACAATTTCCAATGTTGTGTCAGAGGCAGGATTCTTTATTCCCTAAGGTTGTTTAGAAACACTCAATATGAGCTGTTTCTGAAAGAAATGCTCTATTGTTCTCAAAAACCCTTAACTCATATAAAATTCCACTATTGGGTTGCAGGTATATTAAATATGTATTTTAAAATGCTCCAATAAATTATAATCATTACAAGAAGGTCAAATACTAATGGTATATGCATAGAATGATACGATGTTATATAAAACTGTTAACATTTACCTGTGAATAAGATTATGATTAATGTATTTCTGTGCAGATGACGTAATATTGGACGGAGGGAAATATTATATTTGTAGGATAGATAGAAATTGAATTAATATTTTTAGGCAGTAATATAGTTATAAGGATCAATCATTTATAATTTCCAAGTAACTTTGAAAACATTACTATAAATAAATGTATTACACCTACCAGTAATAATTACGGTTAGTTGTCTACAATATTTACGATAGTACAAATAGAGTACCTATTTTTATACTCAGTTAAAATATAACAAATCTTTTCATTGACGTTAAAAACCTTTTTTGGTTCTTTTTTAAACTTGTTATTTCACTTTCATTATAGTTATTTCGAGAAAAAGATTTTAATTGTTAAATCCATCCCTTGTCATAAGGTGTTTTTAACATTATTGCTGTTTACAAATCACTAGTACATTAAAATTATTAAGTTAAGGCTATATAACATCAACCAACATTGTTTATTTTCCTAATATTTGCAGTACGTAAATGTTGGTTGTATATCAATAATGTATAAAACACTTACTGTTTTTAAACATAATTCTTTAACCTTAAAGCTGCAAGAAACTAGTTGGAACTCCATGAATAGTTTACGTCAAATGCTTGTAAACTATAACAGTCAGACGTTATTGAAAATACCGATTACTGTACTTTCATCCGGAAATATACGAGTACATAGTTAAATGAATTATTATCTGTAGGAAATTGTCTTAACCAGTTCACAAAGTTTAGTTTACTTGCAAATCATCAAGGCTCATGAGTATAGCTTTATACATGTAGAGTTTTACTTCAATAATAATCAACACAGTTTGTTAGAAGACAATACAATAATCTTTCGTGCAAATCGACCCAACATACATTTTTGTAACCCATTCCTTTTACTAAACATTGTATTGCATAGTCTTTTTTATACTTGTAGGTATTAGTGGGAAGTATTAAAAATGTAATTGCTACAGCTGGCAAGGATAATGAATTGATTTACCTGAACTCATGGCATATAAATAAAATTTATCATAATATATCTTGCTTATATGGTATCTCCATATTTCAAAGTTTGTAGAGCAATAACGAAGAAATAAACCAACCTGTAACGGTAAATCTAATTGAGACATTTCTAACATAATATTTGTTTTTACATCATCCTGGTTGGTTACAATTGGTCATAAGTATGTGAAAGGTATAGCTAATACTCCAAACTCAATGGTTGGACCTAACGTATTTACGCGCTCCAAGATAGAAAAGGCTTGTGTACATGTAATAATCTTATGTTGAGTTCTTGCATCTATTTCAGTAGCACAATATTTAGAATGTATTCTGAATTAATAGGCTCGAACTAATTAGAATACTTTGACCTAATACACATTCTTACCTCTTGAAAATGATGTATTATGAAAGTTGCTGTTCACTTAGTACAAGAAGCTTACAAATCCCTCAATTCACTTAGTCCTAAAATTACATATGCGCTGCATCAAGAGTATTCCATGATATTCTGGATGGGTCAAATTAGAACAGGAGCGAATTCTGTCAACCCATGTTACATCCACCATGAAAAGATAACGGGCATTAATTATATAAGTATTTTTAACATACAAGAAGAAGGGGGGCTATCTTTGGGGAGATCAATGGGGAGGCTATCTAAATTCCAGCCTCTTCTAGTCAAAGCAGGCTGAGAAAACAATACTCCCACAAACAAAATCCTTAAGCATTATGGAAGCCCCTGAAAGGTCAGCCTTTGTATTGAATTAGACATATTAGTCAACCATTATTATTTCCAATATCTCAAGGTTTGCAGTTAACGATATGCTGCTTCCGATATATAGTTCAAGCAATTTAATTTTTTTAATACCTGTTCATCCACAATCAGGATAGTGTTTTTACTATTTGTCTCCTTATCAATAATTTTTACATATTCAGAATTTCCTATACCCTGTAGTCAGTTAAATAAATTATCCTTTTCTTGACATTTTATAGACTACCCATCCCCTATATTTTGCATCACACAAATTGACATACGTCTGCTTGTTTCCTAAATTTCCTAAACCTCCCCTTAAACGACATTATACTACGAAATAAACTCTACAATTACAAAACTTTTTTCTCAAAATTCTTATTCTAACATAGGTTATATTTATGCTCTTCCACACAGTGTGAATATTGGCTTTCACTCTGTTGCAGTGATTTTCAATATTACCAAATCTTTAACATTTGATCATCAACGACTCTACATAATATTTAAGCTGTACTTTATCTTTACTTTATTCCAATCTAAAGTCTCTCTTTCCCTTAAGCATTGTCCCTTTAGATATCCTTTCTTCCATTCGCTATTTGTATAATTCTCCCATAATGCATTTATGTGTTATTTAAGTCTTATCCAAATCCTCCTTCGGTAATTTCAATCCTCTTTTCTACACTTCTGGGTTGCTCCCTTATTCTGGAGTCCGCATTCACATCATAGGTCATGAATGGTCTTTTTCAGAACGGTTTAGTTGGTCAATTGTTTCAACGACGCCTTTTGGAGTAATGTATTGGTACTATTATGTAAGCTTTTTCTACCTCTCACTAGGCACACTTTTAAAGAGAACCAACACAACTTAAATATTTCCCTGCGGATTGTTTAGTTTTAACTAACCAAGCAACTTTTTAATGTGGTAGGATTATATTCCATTATAATCTTGTTTGTACAGTCTGTATTTTTTTGGAATAAATCTCATTATTTCTTCCCTTAGAGTCTCTTCTTCATTTCTTTAACAGTCTTCTCGGCCCCTCCATTTTCCTATCTGGGGTTGGACTGTTACGTCTTAATCTCGGTTATCCTTCTTTCCACTTCAGATCCATCTAAGCCACTCATGTCTGCTTTTCTCCAAAGAACCCTGGATTAGATACGCCTGTTACATTTAACATCTTAATTCCGTTAAAATAGTTTTCTACGAGCTTTCTCCTGAGAGCTATCGCAATGTCATGTTCATTCTTCCTCGTAAGCTCTTTTAGTTTCTTTGAATCCCCCCAGTCCCATCCAAAACTATAAACAAGCCAACCACAAACTAACAAACTAATGTTACACATTGTTCTTGTGAAGTCCTGAAAAGCCAAACAGTAAAAATGGGGAAGTTAAAATCATGATCGTCCAGTTGGATTTTTTTTATGCTACACCTTGGTAAGTATATAAAAATGATCCTTGAATCTATGGCCTTGCTAATAGCCTTTTATGCCACTTAGCATTTAATCTTGTATCCACCGCTTCCTACTCCTCCTCAACCATACACAAGTGTATGCTTAATATTAAATACCTTTTGGAAAAACAATTCACCTACTTCGTTTCCTATAATGTTTATGATAAACACTTCTTTCTTTACCTTGTCTGTCAGTTGCCAGCTACATCGTACACTATAATTTCGGTTTTTTTCCTCACCAGTTTTGTCACTTTCATTCCAACAACCTTTAGCGTTTAAACATTTAGCAGCTTCTCTGTAACGTCTTTGGCCTCCCTATCTTTTACTCCTGATTCCATTATTTCATTTTAGCTCCAGCCCTATTTGAGATGGCCCTCACCAACATCTGTATCCCTTTTGCTAAAATTGCATATCTTAGGCCTACGAAGTCCCTGTACGCTTATGTCTATCAATTTTTACAAGTATCGCTGTCTTTTTTATTTTCTCGTGGTTTTGGAATAGGACACTACTTTTGGTTGGCGGTGTCACGATTTACATATCATCGACCTCACAACCTCAACAAACTCTTTCCTCTCATACTCCTTTTCTCGACGTTCTCCATCTTTGCAGGAGTAGACACCTTTTTATTATTTCTCCTCACAGTCTTATCTGTAACTCTCTTTATGGTTTCAACATATGATTTTATGATTTCGAACTAGTTTAAAATTTTCCATATCCGGCGTCGTTTAGGTCACTTTCACTCTTGAAATGGAGAACAACACTGTATTAAAGTTTATCAGGAGTCTTTGCCCTTCATTCTCTATACTTATCAAATCCTTAGTTCTCACCATATTTTTTCTGCCACTGGAGTCTGGAGTCGTCCTTTTCCTTTTTCAATCCTATTATCCTAGGCTGTTCATAGCGAAATAAATAAACGTTCTTCTTACGAATCTGGGTTTACGTCATATAAAAATATAAAATAAAACAAATCTTATACGAGAGTTTACCTGTACAAGTAGCTTGACAGAACAACTGCTGTTATCTAACAATAATATAAATTCATTCGGTTATACTTAAATAGTATAAAAAATACTTAATATAACCAAATTGTTAATCGCTAACATTTCTTTTACCTTGACTTTAAAGGCTTAAATTGGTCTCCACGCTTTACATGCACTCCATCACATTCCAAACAACTCATCTCTCTCATTTCAATATCTACTTTTAACTTGGAAAAATCTCTATAAGTAATATGCTTAACCCTTTCTTTTTCTATTTCACATGCAATTTCAAAAAATATCAGCTTCTGGTCAGTGATATTCTGCACTCCGTCATCAGTAATGCTAGAGGCATCTATCACACCACATCTCTCTACCTGTGCCGCTCTCTTCGTTATAATAAGTACTATGTGTGTTTTTGTGGTAGCAGTCTCTCTGCTACATGATCTATTGAACTTTATGACTTCAGGAGGTGACAAGGGTATTTTGATTCATAACTTGAACTTGACAACAAATTTATATTACATGTCTAAAGGCATAAGACTGTATAAACCTCTACAGCCAAGTTTACCAACAATAAATGAAACGTTGCCAAGGTGGAACAGCTCACGAGAGAAGGTCGGTACACAATACCAAACACTAATCCTCAGATCCTTTAGGATCATCGTGATACATTCTATGCCAAACTCCACGCTCACCAAATCGTATATTTCACATGTTATGTTCTCCCTGACTTGCAAGCCAACTTCTCCCCGCATATGTTGAGGAAATTTCGTTTTGCCACTATGGTCAGCTCTAAATAATGCGTATCCCGTCATAAGAAAGCGGTTAGAAAGGATGCGGTTTTAACCCTGTTTCTGACACACCAAAAACGTCAAAATTTAAATATGTTACAAACGAGCATATCTCGTCATACCCAGTGCGTAATGAGCGCACATTCCAGTGAGCAATGATCAGGCCTTGACGCCCTCTTAAGACGTTTCACGACTCCTGATAGTCCAACGCTGTGCTCTCACTAAGGGCGGTCGAAGCGATTTTACTCGTTTCCTTTCCTAACCTTCTTCCCTCCAGTGCATCGTCTTCACTATTGTTTCACTGTTCTTTACTTCTTTTTCTGTTCAGACACATGTCTTTCAGAATGAAATGAAAAATATTTTTTAAATCTTATTTGTTACTAAACTAATTCAAATAAATCATTATGGCCCCATTTTTGAGAATATATTTTAGCCTAATTAATGTTATTATAAACACATAATACAATAGATGGACCGTTAATAAAATTCTAAACGTGCAAAGTATTCTAACGTTGTACAATAAAAATAAATAAATGCAAAACTCATTAACGTTCTAAATATATAAACATATAAATTATTAATATCTCACAAATAAAGCTCTAATCACATATAGTGATTATCTCTATTATCTCTATCACTATTTCCGGCTATGGAGTTTTCAACTTGCTGGTACCCTTTTCCTTGTGATTTCATTAGGATAACTGAATGTATAAATATTAAAGCATTTTTAGTTATTCAAGCTAACATTTTATAAAAATACAAAAGGCACTCTTATTATATACTTAAGTTAGAACTTCATTGTAAAATCTAATTTTTACTAGTTTTCCTTAGATGAAAAACTACCTTGTTCGCAACAAGGTAATTCGTACCCTTCATAATCCCACGTAATATTTAAATGTAATATTTTTCTTCCTCATGAAGGTTACCAACGTTCGTAAGACCGCCAAAATAATTACTCTTCTCCAGAAAGCATACTCTCTTATTTCATTTGTAATCTCTATGAACTGGAGAGGCTCTTAACCTACAAAACTCCCTTGTCGGTATTTAAAATCCTGTGAGATTATTGGTTACTGTATATAACGCTGTATTTTCCAGGTGAAAACCCTTTTTACTGAGGTAATTAGTTTTATAAAACCACCTTAATTAAACTATATCATGTAACTATATCTGTTACTTCTAATTTAAGTGTGGTAACTCCCAAAATCTTATATAAGATTATACTACAGATGCACTAATTGAGTCTGTCATTTTTTTAGGCGTTTTCTCGTGTAAGCGTGGCTTTAATAACTCTTCAGTTGAAAGGGCTTCGTACTTGGGCTTCATAGCAAGCATTACTTGCACAACTAGAGAGATTGTATGTCTATACTGGCATTTATTGACAATTGATTCATTGAATGTTCATCATTTAGACGAACCAATTGAAAGGCTTTGTGCACGGGCATGGTAACAAACATAACTGGCCCAGGTAGAGAGATTGTATGTTTATACTGTATTTTATGGAAAATTGTTTTGGAAATTAGAATCATCCAGACAAAACCATGGGCAAACTTTGTGTATGGGCTTGATAACGAGGACAACTAGCTCAGTTAGAAAGATGGTATGTTAATACCGGATTTTATGGGTAAGTGGTTTGTTAACAGTTTTTATCTTCCAGAAGAACCAGTTAGCAGTAGATAAGATATGATGAAAGATTACCTCACATGATCATCATTCATTTAAAACAAGGTAAATTATACTTCCTCGGACTACAATACCTTATAATTGACTATTACGGTGTCGTGGTTTTGTTGGTCCTCAAAGCAGCATAAAAAACCAAAATACAACGTTTTGATTTAGATTTTACCTCATAAACACCTGGAATAAATACATGTTATATATATTTTTAAAATCTTAAAAAAGTTAAGAATGCTTTTAAATTAAAACCTTGTTGACAGAAAACTGTAAATCCATCCTAAAATAATAAAAGGCGTTTTTCATGCAAGACTTTAAACGTAATAAATTATTTTATAACATTATATGTAGAATATAAATGTTTAGTTTAACTTCAGTTCAACTTCTTTTATTGCCGCATCTGCGTAATCAAGGCGAAGAGGTAATCTCATTTTCTCACCAGGTGCACCTGATATCTTCAGGCGAACATGACTCCAGATTCTAGGAGTCAAGTCTGTGACAGCATCAGATTCCAGACGCTGCGCTAAGAGGAAGATGACCTGGTGCTGATATCAACATTCTCATTAATTCATTCATCCCCATCATAGTTAATTTATATATTTTCATTTATTCAATCCGTATGGCATGTGAACTTCTATTCCAAATATTGATTAATAATTCATATCGTTATTTAGATAATATTAATAAAGTTTTGTAAATATGACCTCTAATATAACATGGTTCATTAAAAAATAATGCAACACAGTACAAATATAATGTTAATGCAAAAGTTTTGAAATATTCAGAAAGAGAGCGCTATTACTATGCAAATGCATTCCTAATTAATGTTCCTACCTCGCGGCGGATTGAGCATTCCGTAAGACGAATATTGTTTGAGCTTAACCTTCCAGACCGCAGGTCACTTAATAAAGGAGAATCAGCATAATAGCACAATATATATAATTATATATTTTCTAAGTCGAAATTTGATTGTGAAAAATAACTCCTTACCCCTTAATTATTCAGTAAAATACTTCATTGTAATAACGAAAGGAATATGTCACAGGGTTTGTAATACTATTAATAATTACCCGTATATTACAAAAATATGAACTTTACAAACTACAAAATGTATTACTTTTCTTGTCACTTTATTTAAATATCTAATGATAATATATGCACATAATGATTGGTAAACATTTCGTATTTTACATTTGTACTATTTTGTGCAACGTACATTAAATGATATAACACACGCAAACTCAAATCATTAAATTGTGGGAATATGGACAGTGATAGAGAGAGTGCCTATGTAAACATGGATCATTGACTCGAGAGTATAGAGTACAATCTGAGCAATCAGTTCCAGACCTTGGATATAAACAGGCCTTGGAACTACTACTCCTAGGAGGCATGAGGTAGTGTACATGTGCAATACTGTAACTATACCCCAAGGAGGTTAGGTTTGATTGATGCACATGTACATAACCTGAATAACGCTCCCCCCGGGAGATTTAGTGACAACACGTTAGATGCCAGGAACAGTCACTGTACTACTATGTCGCTACAACCCTCTTTGCCAATTCACCCCCTCTGTAACTGAACCTCCTCTGCAACTACATTACTATTAAATTCACTCTAGTAATTCATACTAAATAGCTTCTCGGTGAAAGCTCCATGTGAATATTTAGTCAATGCAATAGTATATAGCTAGACTAATTTTTAATAGGACCACTAAATGTGTTTAATCGTTGTTAAAATTCACAGTCCCAGACTAGACTAGGTTTCCAGGTATAATAGAATACCTTTGTATATTTTGCATTAATTAGATATCCAAATGCAACATTTTTTATCCTTTTCAATATATAGATTTAATTCTGTCTTTCACTTTTTGTGGAAATAAACGTGATTTGATTGAGAGAATCTGGAAATTTATTTCCTTAACTTATAATTGTTTGATGCACCTCACATATGTTGTTTTGAATTTTACTGAAAATACTAACTTCCAATATTTACATACTTTTAGGCAAAATTCGATGTATATTTAAACACTTAACGAAAGTGTGCTTTAATTTTATATACAATATCCGTGCTCCAGCGAGGTTTGGATACTTTTAAAAATCAAAACTTAGTATTACTCATACAAACTATACATGTATATTTAATTTCCTCTGACGTGCAATACAGGCAACATCACGGAGGTGAGTTTAGTATAGCCTTCTGCGTGATAGCTAGTGGATTAAAAATAATTTTATATGCCTCTCACTATGCTATAAAACACCTTTACATTGATTGAGCATGTGAACAGTAAATGATTCAAATTTCCTTTGAAGTTAATAAATCTCTAACTGACTGAAAACATGTATTATCGTGTTAATATGTTAAATTAAACATATTAACAAGTATTAATTTATGTAAGTAACAGGTACTCCCACATTATCACCACACTTATAGAACACTCCAGAGATACTAACTTAAACAAAATTATTAAAATATATAGAAAAGAGTAATATATCTAATACATTACCCATAACTACTCCGCAATTTACTTATTTACCATCGCTATTGGTTCAATTAGCTGTAATAAAATCTATTTAAAAAGAATTTAAAGCCAATTTAATGTTTTGTTTATATTACTCCAGGTAATGATTAACATTTTTATAATGTGTCTCTGTTGATAAAATCAAATACTTTTTCCAGGTATAGAAAGCAATTAAACAGTTTCTCTCTACAAAGACCTAATCGATGTCCTTTGTAAAATTAAATAAAGCACACGAAATGATTTTTTTTTTTTCAAAATCCATACTGGCTTTCAGTTTAATTGTATAAAGATCTATGCACTCGATTATCTTATCTTTTACAATATATTCAAGTATCTCAAGTAAACACAATAAGCAGGCTAATGGGGTGAAAATCCTATTTCTTTATGTCGTCGCCTTTATGAAATGAGAATACTTTGGAAAATTTGAAAGCTTCAGGATTCTCTACAGAAAAATTATACTATAATTAATTAAATTCGAATAAATTCGTTCGAAATATGAAGTCAAAATGTAAGGTGTAGTTTGCGTCATCAACTAGCTCCAGACTAATAAACGAGTCAAATTGTACCCTATTTGCAAATATTTTCATTTAGCTGCCAGCTTATGTACGTCTATGAACTTGTTAATCTGTTTATAAGCAACGTAATTTTGATGGGGAAATAGTCCTACTCCGAGTTCTACCTGCCAAGTAACCAATAATTTTCAGAATTATCTAGGATTGTTTGCAAAACTGTTGATTCTTGTTCTGCAATAAGTAGTTTTAGTTGTTTAATTAAAGTATTCAAATTATTGTGATAAAGAAGGTAATATTCTTTTAAGTTTAGATTGAGTTGCTGTTCGTTTATAAATGTATCTCGCTCGTATATATTTCTCTGATGAAACGGATTAATCCTCTGCTATAGTGGGTTTTAAATTTTAAGCTTCGAGCTACATTACTTTTGGGGGTTACGCCACCTGTTTAAAAACTTAATAAAACGTTTAAAATACTTAGGAGCTGATTTTTTCATCTGGAATGTTAGTTACACACTTCGGACCACAGTGTTTAATATAGTCAAGTATTATGATCCTGTCAATATGTAAAGTAATGTATGAACTCTCGTAGATGTCTACACTATTTTTTTTTTGTTTTTGTAAAAAATGTATCTGTTACTCATCGTTGTAATGGTACGTTACATCAGTCATTATTATTTTAGTCTTTACTGTATCCAAGTGTCTGTGATTAACAAGTAAGTAATTATCTTTGTTCGCATTCATATCTGAAATAAATATAGGTTGTTCATATAATTAACTGTTATTGTAAGATTGACTTAGTTTAGAGTAAAGCTATGTAAGTCACTGTCTGAACTGCTAATAAATTGCATTATATGCCTTTAAATTTTATTCCAGATTGAAAGCCGTACACTTCATGTAACTCTACATCTCGCCATACACATACACCATCATTCCATCACACTTGTTCCTCCCTCATTTTGCACTGAACATTTTTGTCCCTTCAGCCACAATCCCATCCCTCTGGTAAAAAATCTCACAATCTAAAAATTGGAACTAGAGAATACATGTTTCATGAACGGCATTTGATTTTAATGTATTCATAACAGACTAAGACTGCGAGATTTTAAAGTGCGAGGAACCTGAAAAATGTAACATAGAGAAGCTTTGGTGAAAAAAGTAACAGTTTCTAAAAATTGTGAAAACTTTACCGGAGTAATACAGAATTTAAACGATTACTAAGGCATTAGACATTCACAATGAGCCACATGAGTTTAAAATAGAGTTTATTTTTCCTTCAAAAATTATAATTGAGAACCATACATGTCATGATTCTTTTAAGGATACGATTTTGAGAGGTATATTTGAGAGGAGTTATCAATCAACAGACATAGGAGTATGATGCGGTCTACACGTGTACTCTACAGATAAAGAAAACTGTTTATTTAAAGAACAAAATATGATAGATGCGTTACATCAAAATAAATTATATATAGTAGTTATCTTAAACAATAATAGGTTTGAAATCCATAACAATACATAAATGTCAAGTTAATTATGCCTTCCTTTCAAAAGTAAAATGAGTGGCTCGGCTTCAGTAAGTTCAGTTTTCATTAAGTCCAGGACCTTGTATTTTGCCATTTTAATACTGGCTGTTTCGTTAAGTCCAGATTTCATAAAGTCCAGGTCCTCTAAACAAATTTAATATCAAATACGATTTCATTAAGTCCAGTTTTCAATAAGTCCAGGAGTTTAATGTTATTAAAATACAGCTGTGTCAGTAAGTCCAGTGTCACAAAGTCCAGAAGTACAGTCTGTGCCAGAGCAAGTCGCCGGCGACCGTCATGTTGCTATGTTACAGGGGCAATTCTGAAGGCGTTCCAGCCTCAGCGCAAATTTAATAATTCATATGGATTGTTATGTAAAGCAGCCTAAAAAGAATTAGTTTGAATTCAAGCTTTAAATATTTATCTTTATTTTATGTATATTTGCAATTGTGTATCTAACTTATAGTTTTAAAATGTTATGTTTCATACAAATCATAGAATCAATAGAAAACAATATTTTAATTATTAAACTTTATTCAACCTAAAATGTATTAATAAATTTAAGTATACATTTGGAATGTTTATTGTATCTGTACTATGTATGTCCAATTAAATCACCGTAAATAATAACATTAATAACATAATGTTGTATTATTTTACTATATGAAAAATCAAATTCTCAATAATGCCAGACACTCAACAAATGTTTTGAAAGTATTGAGTTTAGCAAACACACATAAAATATATATTTTTGACGTATCATATGTTCCAATGCTAAAATAAAATTATATAACATTTTCCTGTATTAACTATGTTGTGTTTTATTAAGTAAAACAGGAAATTAAAATTAAACATTTTGCAAACAACAACTGTCATTTCATTATGAAATTTTTACTCAGGAGCTATTTAATTAGCTCTCATAACCAATTAAGATAATTGGTCTGTTATGTATTATGCATAAACCAGTGTTGATTATTTACTGTTAAACGCTATTACTACAATGTTATTTATCAAAGTAATACAAATTATATATTTTATATAAATATTTGCTCTGATAATGGCAGTAAAGAAAGAACCTCCTATATATTTATTATATATAATCAGCCAAACAATAAGCAGCAGCTGGGATGTTAACCAGTCGCGCCACTTTAGCTCAGTAAACTACCTTGCCCCGATCATGAGGTTTGACAATTAGTTGACTTAGTGGGAAGCCTATCAGTCGTGGAGCTGGACAACTTTCATTTTAAACTGTCTTTCCGCACGATATATCAGAAACTAACTAACATATAGACGTTTGTTTATGCATGAAGCTTCAGTACTATATGAGGAACAATGCGTTCGATTGTGGTAAACTTCACACCATGAGATTTGGGTGATATTTAGCATATATTACATTTTAGTCTTACGGGTATCTTATGGGTAACCATTGTGATATTGATAACATAGCACAATAAATATATTTGTTAACAAAATCAATTTACCCATCATAGATTTTAACGTCCTAATAATATTATATATGCGAAAGTGCCTTTGTTTCTTTGTTTTGTTTTCACGCGTAAACTACTCAACCGATAGTACTGAAACTTTACATAGACATTCCTACGGTTCCTGAAACGAATATAGGCCTATTCATATTTCGAAAAACCTTCCGGGCTCCACCATAATGGACTTAAAAATAGCGAAAGTTCCAATTCTTGGTCTTTAAAGTTTCGTAATTTTAATTGAATGATCCTGTCAAATGTAATCAAATTTTCTGTTTAAACATTAAACTAAGGCAGCACACCAATATGTTTATTTAATTTAAGCACTATTTTATTTATGTTTCATAATCAAATTTAGCTGACACTAAACTCCTGTTCTCAGTCCCTTAGGACTTTATTATATTTTTTAGTCAACATTTTGTTAATCGGGTAAATAAGGCAAATTCAACTATGGAACCGTAACTACAATAGAATCGAAGTCAGTTGAAATGCTCGGAACCAGAGAGAGTTTTGATCGAAGTAGGCTTCTCATTCCTAAGTAGGTAAATATATTTCCCTCGTCAGGACAACGATGAAAACTCATCTATGGCACTAAAAATACATTACATCGGAAGTAGATCACAATAGCTGGAAATAAGCGGTTTTTTAAGCAAAGCTGTATTCGGAGACCAGTTTAAATAATTTATTGATGAGAGCAACGAGGTAAATTCAGTTGTGGTATCGGAAATATGTTGAATTTGAACGAGAAATTAATGCTCCTATACCAACCAAACATGGTATAAGATTTTGTACTTCTGATCGTCTAACCATAAACACTGAAATTATATGAACCTGATCATATGACTACTTAAGTTTGAAACACATTATAGAGGACCATTATATTACATCATTAGTGTTTTGATAAAGTTGGCTTCGGACTTAGATTTTTGTACCCGCGGGTAACAACTTGTATGACGTATTAACACATGTTGACTAATTATTCCAACACATCCCACACCATTTTAAGGTGAGTGGTGACTAGATGTGTAGACTTTTATTATTTAAACACAAATATGAAACGCAATAAAATGAAAAGAACGTGAATGTATCATGTGACAAGATCATGTGTATCATTTCGAAAAATATGTCATAATTATAGACTTAAATGAAACTTCATTTCTACATAAACAAGAATGAGGTCAACCATTGAATTTGGCTAACAACACTGAGTTCGATAATGGTGAATGTCATTCCATGGTTAGCTATTATATTTTTATTGGTATTATAGGCAACCATTTTGGCAATGAAAATATGGCAGAATAAATAAATTTGAAAACAAACCTAGTCCAATAAAGAATTTTTTACATGGAAAATTTTTATTCATATGATAAAATGAAAAAATTACCAGAGTGGAAAGTCAATGTTAAAAGTAGGTGACAATATTAAATATCAGAGAACTCTCGAGTTGCAGTACCCTATTTAGCTCAACGGAACTTTCATTACTGGAACACTGCTATAAAACATTATTTAATATGAGACTATAATGTGGTAAGTTATCTCGAGAAAGATTTCTTCTGTTAACATCATTTTGATATAGACAAGATTGGGTTGTTATCACTCAGTACGCCAACACAATTTTTATTTTATCTACTACGGGGGTATATAAAAATGTCTCTTCTGTGCGACTGTTTATCATTCTATCTGCCTGCTGGTATATCGAAAATAAAATATGTTATACAATATGAAATTTTAAATGCAAACTCAGTCTCTTATGCAACACGTGGTGTTGCGTGTTGCTACTTTGTTTATATTATATTGAATTAGTAAAAAGCATTTATTTTTAACACACAAGTCTCTAAAACAAAGCGATAAATGTGCATTTGAATTTTGCTCCATTTTAATTGTATAGCTGATGAAACATTGAGAATGCCTCTTCTTGTGTGTATTGTTGCTGGGTAAACGAGACAGATCTCTTTTGTAGTGTAGTGATATCTCTGTTGCCGAGATTGCGTTTTGAGCGTCTTCGTTACCGACTGTCTAGGCTAATTTGTTGGCCTAGGCTATTATGTCAGTACCCTATTGAAGCTGGCAAATTCAAGGATATCAAAATCATATTCCTAATGTACTCTGCTATTTTGATCTTTGACGAATCCTTTTATACGGACGTGGGCTCCAGATTTCAGTATTCAAGACTGTGACAGAATGTCAGATTTCAAATGCTACACAAAGTGGAAGGTGAAGTAGAGCTAAACTATTAAAATTCCCTTTTGATTGAATCAGCCCTTCCAATAACAGTTGTGTTAAAGTGAACACACTGTAGTAATTAATGTATGATGGCAGTAATGATAAGAAATTATTTTTGTAGACATTGACACTGATGTGGCATTTTTATGTACTTCCTACGTAATCTCATAGTTAATCATATAATAAAACAAGACTTCCTGGACATTTCTTAAGTCACGAATATTTAATATAATAAGATGCAATTTAACTAGAACACAATTAAAAAAGCTCTGCTTGGTAATACAAAAATAGATGATGGCTCTGTTTAAAATTCCATGTTTTATTGTGTGAAATATAAAATTTTTTTTAAAGGAGCATTGTTGGAATGATTACTAAAAGTATATATACAAATTTATTTAATTAACTGTTTTTCTACACCAGTTTCAATGAAAATACTGTGTTTATCTTTTTTGTAGTATAGTTTGAATTGTTACTAATGATTTTCATTATACTTTTTAAGTTTTTTTTTTCTTGTGACAAACTTTTAAATAAAAGGCCTTCGTGATCAGACATGGACATTGGAAAGAATGTAAATGTAAGAGTAACAAATGTGCCTATACCATGTCTCTTCTGACGAATCTGAGGTTGTTTCCTGTAATACGAGTAATTTGTCTAATACTGTAACCAAAAGGACTATCTATTGGAAACTGTTAGACTCTTGTTATAACTATTAGGATAATTTGATAAACTGCAAACTACAAAATAGATTTATTTTCGTCGATTTATATTTTTTTTAAACGTTCTTCCATTATTATGATAGTTATTTACCGATCGATAACACGTGTTAATTTCTTCCTCAACCATGTCAGATATTCCACAACTGTTATGCCACCATAATAGAACTATGTAATTTTGTTGAATAATTCCACAACACAAACAAAATAGTGAATTGCTTCAGTGTTTCAATGAAAACAAATGTACAACAATGCTCATGATTTCCAGGAATTTATTAAGTAATTGTGTGTGGGAGACGAAAGCTACAGACAGAATAATGTGTCAGAACCGGATACGGGAGGTCCTCTATAGCATGTTGCCCCTGTCAATGACCCATTATCTCAAATGTGACGAGGGTGCAATAAACCAACACCCCCCGCCCCTCGGTTCGAGCCGTGAGCCTGTCAGGCTCAAGGAAGTCCTCACCGAATATTTCTATTGTTTGAGTTTATCGTACTCCAGAAACCAGATTGTTTTCTAAAAGTGTCTATTTTATTGCTAATATAAACTAATCTATCAGAACTGTTTATACAATTTTATGTATAAAAGTTAAAAGTGTTTTAATTTTTACATTAATGATAAACTTCTAAACGAGAATTAAATAAATTTACATGAATTGTTAACATAATGTAATTTATTCCTCGGGTAAAGTACCTTTATTCCAATGTATAATGTTGTATATAGGTAGAATAAAGAATCAAAGATACAAATTTCTTATAAACTATGACTAGTGTGTATATGAACATTTAAAAATTAGCTGGTTACTTTCTAATGGCAAAACTACTTGCTGACGCTTTCAATGGAGTGTTTTTACAATGAAGTACACATAACCAAAAAAACTTATTACAATGATAAAAAATATCCATCTATAAAACAGTACAGAAATCGGCTAGATGGGGGAGTAGTATAAAAATAACACAGAGCTAAGGCAGTTTCCGGGTAGCCTACAGCTGACTTCACACAGTCCACAGATCTCACAGGTAGATAACAATGAAACGTTCTCTATCAAACTTCATTCCATTTCACCCTTGACATTGTACTCAACTAACAAAGTATAATAGAAAACTGTGGATTAATTATAAAAAATATTTTAAATCAAATTACACGTTATTGTTTTACAACCTCTCTAAGTTATAAGGAGGAAAGAAGGCCTAGACAGGCAAATATCTATATCGTTATTAACGTATCATGTTTACCTTTTTACTTAGTAATATAAGCTTCTCAATTTAACTTTGTATAAGTTGAATAAATTTGAAAATTGCATTTAAATGTTTGATCGGCAGGTTTAGTGAGACGTGTTTTTCGATTGCAGGACTGTAGGTCTACGCCTAGTTTTGACGAGGGTGACTGACGTCACGTTTCTGCAGGGTAGGACAGTTAGTCCACGCCGACACCCGTGAACTAACTGTCCTACTTTTCAAAACTGACCTGGCCGTGCATTAGTTTTTATACCTGCACTCATTCTTCATTTTGATCAGTGATGATTTCACTACACTCGCACAGAGTAGACTGCTAAGGCAGTAAACAGTTCACATAAACCAAAACTCAAGCTATCACATATAAAATAGATTACTAATTGAAATTATATTTAAACAAATTTCACACATAACTATATTACTATCTGAGTAATTCGGCATTATCCTAATGAATCATAAACATCTACAATAATTTGGGATTAATTATTCCTTCTCTTGGTCCATAGTTAGTATAGGCCCTAATAATGTATCTGCGAGTAGACACTTGCACGTAGTACAAGTTAATAGAAGTGGAAAGTTTATTTATTGTTTTATTAACACTTGATAATTAAAACAACCAATAGGTTATATCTAATATATCACATTTATAGTCGTTTCAAATTTAAATAGGTAACGATACGAATACAAAATATTTTATTACTTTAAATAGTGGCTCTTGCCTATAAACCAAAAATAAATAATAACGAAGCTTACATAATGCCGCTAACGATAGGTTTTAAATAGCACTCAAACAGCAATTCGATAAAGACTAGATGCAAGAGATTTTCTAGTTTCATTCAAACTTCCACTTGTTATTCATCGCTATAGCCGTTACAACCTACTGTAAAGTTCATTCAAATCTAGGAACAATAGGAGATAATATTTTTAGTTCAACTAGATTAGATAAACTATTAAATATTAAAATATTAAATACTATTATAACTATTAAATATTAAACTAAACTATTATAATAGTTTAGTCTCATTTCGTGTACACTATTGCTTTTAATCTGGTTAATGGGTTATCTTCAAATACGGATTTATTGGCTTCAGAGTTTTGGTAAGGAATTCAAATTAACATAACAAGATTATAGAAATATGTGCATTTAATTGAATGGCTATGTTAAGCAAACGCCATAAATAATTTCATATACGTCAGTCCATCGCTAAACATATTTCTATTCAGACTAAAATTGCAACCGATTTGATTGAGTTTGATGAAAACTAATTGTGTATGCAATATTTTCCAATACACAATTTGCGTAACTGATGACTTGAGTTGTTACTCTGAGTTGCCAATTTTGTCTACCGTTTTATGAATTGTTACTATTTTATTTATTTTTTTTATTTCCTTGTTACATCCCCTTACGTAAGTCCTAACAACAAATTATCCAAATTATTCTTGTATTTCTACATTTCTACTATTTCTAGTTAATACGTTTAAAAATTCCAGAACTGACATTTTGGTAAGTTGAGCAGAAAGCATTAATAAATTACTACCAAACGTAATTGTACCAGACGTAGTGTGAATAAATAAGCTTATTATTAATTTTAAAATCGTGGATTATTTTAATAGATCGTAGACTCATATCTTAGAGACATTGTTGCATGATTGTAAAAGTATCATTTGTACCAATTTTTACAAAATAAAGTCTTCATCGTGAAGTGACCGAAATATATATGAGACTGATCTGAATTTTATTTTTAAAGACAGCGTTTTAACCTGTATAATCTACCAAACATTCTAAGGAGGCTTCAACGGGAGCGCCCAACACCGGAAGTTAGTTTCCTTTCCCACGTGTATAAACTTACTGTACGCTATAGCTTAAAATTTCGTTGATCAGGTTCTACACTTACCGAACAGTAATTTTTTCATTTAACTATGGTCTGTTGCCTTCGTTATGATTCTATTGTTTACTAGTATTGAAAGGTTTGTGATATTCTGTATACACCTGCACAAAACATAGATGTTTTGCAGTTTATTTGTGTAGTACAAGTCATGTATAGTAAAGAGTTATTTTAAATTTGGGTTAACAGGTAAGAAAACCTAAAGTTTGTCTAACTATATTCTGGAGTTTTAAACAAAATATTGTTATTAAATCCAAACCTACAGCAATTATAAATGTAAAAAGGAGAGTTTTATCACACCATCTGACCGAAATATCCTACAGAAACTCTCTCGAGGTCCAATATCCCAGACTACGCGAGATCCCATTTGGGAAAAAAAATATCTATTGGAATTCCTTAGCAAACTATATCATGTATCAGTCTTGAGTTTATGTCATCTTAAGCAAATCCAACAGTGCGTGGTCAATAACGTCAAAAGCCTTAATTACTTTAAAAAATAGTCAAATTGTACTAGCTTTGTCTTAACTGAAGCTACAGTTTTTCGAAAATATAAAGAAACACGGGAAATTATAAAAAATATTGTAATGAAATCTAATTTAAGAGGGTTTCAATTACATATTATATTATTGATTTCTAAAATAAGTACTTTTGTGAAGACATCCTGAGTTATAGAGGAGTTACAGTTAATTTATAATGGAAATCTTATGAACTTGGATTATTACAAAATTGAACGGTGATAATACTGGCCTGTTTGCTGGAAGAAGAGGCTTTAGATTTCCATTTACAAGAGAGTTTGATAAAATAATTTTGTAGACATATCTGGAGACCGAGTATGATATCCAGTTGAAATTCAATTCAACTACCTCAACAATGGATGACGAAGATGATAATTTTATACTGTAAACAATTTTTTTAAGTTGCCCTCCAAGGGTTGTGATTTCCAATGATAGAGTACCTGGCATCGTCGGATCTCACACTACGAATAAAGTTGTATTTTTAAACTTCTTTAATTTATAATAAGTCTTCAATTGTGATAGGCAATTAATCTGTAAAATGGAAGTATCTTGAAGTTATTCTACGTTATTTCTTATTTTATGATTTAACCCTCTTTTGTGTGTTATAAACTAAAATTAAAGGGAAACTGCTAAATAAAAGGCATATGGGGTCAAATAAGTGAGATTGGAGAGTTTATAATTTGCTATATGTTACACGTTACCAGAAATGTTATCAACACCGTGCTCCCAAGTCAAATCTTTAACATGGAAATCTAATACAATGTAATAATTCTAATATGAAAGAGTATCTAATATGGTATTAGAAACTTTGTTATGATGTGTAACATAACATACAAGTTTCCAAATAAAATTGATTGATCTTTCAGCAATTTATATTCATGTAACCGTTTATTCATTTTCACTAAAATTATTTACCGATCGCTAACATGTATTTTGTTACGTACTTTGTGTATGAACACCCGAAATTAGATGACCAAAGTAACTAAATAACTTAGTTTGTAAATATTTAACTACAATTTTGTATTTTCGAACTCAATTTTTTCTTTTCTTTACAGGGCCGCGTTGTGCAGTGCGCATGACGTGCCTGTGCGTGTAAGTCAACAGCTCGGCCGTTATACCTCTAACTGTGTAAAATTATATAATGTTTAAAAAATATCGTAACTGTTTGGTAATAATGATATAATTAAAATAATGATTTAATTGCATCGTAATTGTATGACTCAGTACAAAAGTATCCCAGTACTGTACAATATCCGTGGAATTTAACTTCCGCAGATGTAATGAAGCCCATCCATCCCATCCGGTCCCACGTAGATAAGAGAGGATCAGAAATAACTTGACTTTTCAGGCGATTCTTATTCTTTATCACTCAATATACTTTTCTCCCACTATTTCATCCCTAACTTCCCGCCTCACCATCACTAGTAGTCAGTCATTCAGTGGTGAAGTCTCGTGAGTAAACATGGATCGTGTTCTTGAAACCAAAGGATTAAAGTCAGGTTCAAAGTGGTATCATGTCAATGACGGGTTTTATTTTAAGGTGTCAGACAGTGACGCGAATCGCGTTTATTTGAAATGTGTAGAGAACTGTCCGTGCAGGGCGACCATGCCGTTGACCACAGAGCAGCGTACCACTGAGCTATTCATCAGAAGAGCTCCTCATAACCACGCGCCTGATAACAACTGGTCAATAGTTGCCGCTCTTCGCCAGAGGTTTTTACAGAGGTGCAAGGAAGAAGTGACCGACTGTAGGATCGTTTTTGAAGCGGAATGCACAAGGTAAGTGAATTTTTTAATAACTGGAATGAGGTTGTTTTACATCCCTGTAATTCACAATACGTTTTCAAAGATAGAACGTTTATCAGCTAAGCGATGTTACATGATTTAGGATCTTTATGACAAATTTGTAAGTGTAAAACAAAGACTATCCAACCATGAGAGACTTATAGAGATTTAATTAATGAGTAAATAAAATAACTACCATATTTAATTATACAAAAAGTTATTTTGAACATAAATTAATAAACATTTTACATATATTGTTAGCATTTGACAAATATTGTTGTCGTATTCTAAATTACCTTTGAAATAGATTCTTTTCTATGAAGGATATAGTACCAGGCGGTACAATTGGCTCAGTGAATGTTTGTAGATTTAAGTGTTTTGGCCTAACTTTGTTAGTGTGCTACTCATAAAATAGTTAATTGCTTCACTGTATCAAACAGAAAGTACAAATATTCTAATATTTTTCCAAGAATGTATTAACAAGCGCCAACTCGTTAACAATATATTGTCACTACGTGTAGAGGCGTAAGGTAAAGACAGTTATTCTGTCAGAACCAGAGACGGTGTAGGTCTCCTCCATCATGTTGCACCTGTCATCGTCCCATTGTCCCAAATGTGACGAGGATGCAAAATTCCCTGCCCCTTGGTGACCCTTTCCAATGAATACAAAAATTAAGGTTTGTATTCATTGCCCTGTCTGGGCTCAAGAATGTCGTCGTCGAATTTATGTCCAAAAGGCGACACTCCAGAAATCCAATATTTTTTTCTTAGGCTGTGAAATATCTTCCAAATAAATACAAATTTGTAAGAATAGTTTATAAACATTATTGTATGAAGTTAAAAGCATTTTTAGTTAACTCATATATGAGGTATATTAACTTATGAAACTAAAATGAAATAATTTATGTAAATTCTGTACAGCATGTAATTTATTTGTGCTGTATAGAGTAACTATATTCTAATTTATAATTTCGTACTGGAGTAAATTACAATAATTATAATTATAAATGTACACAATTATAATATAATTATAAATGTGTGTGTGTGTGTATGTGCGCGCGCGCGCGCGCGCGTGTGTGTGTGTGTGTGTGTGTGTGTGTGTGTGTGTGTGTGTGTTTGTTTGTTTGTTCAAGTTAAAAAACATTTTATTAAAAAAATTACATGTAATACAAATAAACAATTTTCTCCCAATGCGCAACACGCGCGTGCGGGAGTACAGTTGTTTTTTTTTTTTTTAGTTTTTCTTACGTTTTAAATGCAAATATCAAGTTCAATACTATAACATCACATATTAAGATTGTTTACTACTATGCGGTACAAGCGGTACAGACTAAGCAGTCTATATGCTCTATACAATTACTTTTTCATACAACTGTAACAAATATATAAATATAAAATATACGAAATATAACAAAACACAAGTATAACAAGAAAAAATAAATAGACAAGCGCATATCACAATAACAATTTTGGATCCAGATAGCAATTAACTATACTTTAGGTTTATTCAACTGGCATACGTTTCAAATATTCAAGTGCTTTCATCTTCACCTTGGGTTTCTTTTCAAACATAATTCTATCGCCATAGTGTAAGAGGAAGTTATTTATATATTCTGGGACCCAAATAGCAAAACTGGTGTCTACTTGATTCTTTACTTAAGAAAGGGACTCTTAAAACTATTTGTTGGCTAGCTCTAGTGACTCTATTAATTTCTCTAAGATCAAATTGGTAAATAAATTTAGTAATATACAAGATTACTGAATACTTATGAAGTTGCTCAAATGTTAATATATTCTTTTCTCTAAAAAGGTAGCTCATTCTGTCCACGAGTTTTACATTGTATATAGTTCTCACAGCATGCCTTTTGATTCGTATTAACTGATTTTAAACAAGAATTGTAGGCTCCACCATAATGAATAATAATTATTCATGGAATTATTCCAAACCCTCATCAGACTTTCAAACCAAGAAAGATAAAATATTCATTAATTGACAGCCATTGAGAGACGTTATCTAGATCTTTTCTAATCTTAAGCTGTAGTGATTGCTTATTGTAGGCAGAGCACACTAGTGCAGTGTCATCAGCATAAGCAAACACATTTAAATACACGTATAATTCTAACAAGTCCTTGATCTACACAAGGAACATAAGAGGTCCCAGAACTCCGCCTTGAGCTGTGCTAAAGTACAATTCCAATGGATCACTAATAACATTATTAATTTTAACAACTTGATGTCTTCCTATACAAAAAGATTTTAACCATGAAAGAGCAAATCTACCAAAACCAAATTTATATCTAATACATCGAACGCTTTTTGAAAGTCTAAATAAACAGCCATTGTATATTTATATTTATCTGGTGCATTCACAATAGAACTCACATATTTCTCAACTGCTAGGTCTATCCCTCTACCAGGAATAAAACCATACTGATTATCAGAAAAGAGTGATCTTTGAGTAAAGAAATCAAGTATTTTTATTTTTAATTATTGTCTCAAATATCTTTGCTATTACACTAATAACAGAAATTGGGCGGTAAGGAGATACTTCCGATTTATCACCAGACTTATAGAAAAATAGGGACTACAATGGCCAATTTTAATTCATCAGATACTCTTCCTTGTTGTAAAGATTTTTTGAACATACTACACAATAGAGGGGAAAATACATCAAGATTTTTTTTAACAGTACGTATATTAATACCGTCCACACCCGTACTACGTTTGTCTTTTATTGACATGACTGAATTAACCACATCCAAGTTAGTACAATTAAACTTCCAACTAATTCATTTTCATTATTGCAGTTTTTCATAAACATGTCATAACCAAATGCTTTATTTTTAATTCAGGAATAACAGATGTATAATAATTATTGAACTCACTAGCAATTAAATACTCATTACCACTAACATCAACTAAATTACCATTAATTCTTATAGTGACAAGAGAATTCCTTTTTGTTTTTAAAAATGCCTTTAATAACATTTCAATATTTCCTGGAGTCACCTTTACAATTGTCAATCAATGAAGAATAATAATCCAATTTTGCTCTTCTAATTTGCCCAGTTACATACCTTGAAAGATTATTATACTCTTTTCTTAATGGTAAATTTAATCTATTTTTGCAGTATTCCTTATATAAGTAATTTGTCCTATTGGTTATTTTTACCAAGTTAAACTGTGACCCATACATTCCTCTTTCTAAATTTTACTATTTAATTTCTTTAAACGTACAAGAAGACACATAAACATTTATTATAAAATTTTGTAAAAATTCGATACACATAAATCTACATCATCTACATTGTAAACATCATTCCAACTAGCTAGTTGCAACTTCCTTCGTAACATTTTGTAGTCTACCAATTTTCAGTATTTTGGTCGTTCAGTAATATTGACCAACTTAGATATAGATATATTCAGAGCGTAATGATCAGTAATGTTAAGCTCAACAACGTTACAGTCGACATTTAATGGTATTGAATTTCTTAAAAGGACATGGTCTATACAAGTTTCACTGTCATTAACCACTCTAGTTGGAATGTTAATTAAACTTTTAAATCCAAAAGCTGAAATTATATTAAGATTGTTTTTTGTTGAATTATTACTTTTAATAAACATACATTCATATCCCCCGTGATAATTGTAGGATTACTTGTTTTACTTAAAATGTTTTCAAAATCGGCCTGAAAACTGATTAAAGGTAAATTTACACTGCCTGTATACTCCGAACACAGTTATCTGGAGATTGTTATTGTTGTGCAAGACACTGACCACGACACTAATTACCTCAGCTGTGGGCAGTAGAATAAGCTGATAAGAGTATCGCATTATTGACTCAAGTTGTGTCTGTGTCAGGCCTGTCCGGGGGCTATGATTCTAGACTGCTCTCACGCTCACCACAGTACAGACGTAGGTTAACGGTTACTACTTTTTCTTTTAAGGGAATGTTCCGCCGCACCGCCTTGCAATGTCCTGTCACCCGCGTGCAGCACCTGCGCCTCGTGCAGCACCTGCGGCTCTTGCAGCACATATACGGCTCGTGCAGCACCTGTAGTTGTAAATGATATTAGTAGGACATTATTTTAGTATTTTTTACTACTAAACGTCATGGAGGTAAAATGTCTCAAAATAATGACTTCGGCTTATCAATCATTCTCTAATCAAAGTTATTTATAGTCTCATCTAAACCAAAACATGAAGTTGGAATTACGTTTAAATAAATACTGATTATGAGAGTGCAAGAAAGAAGGTTCACTTATTTTTATTACAAAGTTCAAAACCTTTTTGTTAATCTAGTACGCGTCACGTGGTTTGGTTTAAAACGAAAAGAGCGAGGAGGAAAACCTATTAAGAGAAATTTTATATATATTACTTTCACTTTGTTTATCTATGTCTGTTAGGATCTTTCATAAATGTTATAATGCTGAAATGGTTTGAAACATAATTGCGTTGCAATTTAGTATGAATGTTTATTCAATGCCTACTATTACTATGCAAACTATATCTGTGTTTATATCGTCATTACGCAAAAATACATTGCTTATATTTAACTTCTTCACAAGTGCAACAGAGCAGAAATGTTGCATGTGTAAATTCTAATCCCGTAAGGTATTTAAAAAATGTATAATGGTTTTTTTGTATTACAACAGCTATCTACTATTATACATTAGTGTTTAGTAACTTATATATATATATATACACACACACACCACACACACACACACACACACACACACACACACACACACACACAGACACACACACACACTCACACACACACACACACACACACACACACACACACACACACACACACACACACACACACACACACACACACACACACACACACACACACACACACACACACACCACACACACACACACACACACACACACACACACACACACACACACCACACACACACACACACACCACACACATACATGTATACACACACAAAAATCATAATTTTAATTATTTTGTAGAATATTTGAATACCTTGGAACCCATTTGAGGTTCTAGATGTTACACTCAAAATAATTAATGAGTAGCCCATCCCAGAATGGTCCCAATGAATAAAATGTGAACTGGAGATACATTTAATATTCAAATAATATAAAAATTAGTATATTTATATTGATGGAATCCCAAAAGTTCCAGTTCTTACATTGCTCTGTTCCGCTTTTTGAGAGATGTGGCTCCACAATTTAACCCCACGGTTGTGGTAACTGATTTTGAAAGGGGGCTCCAGGTGGCTGTTAGAACAGTAGTATTCCCGAACGCTCATCTAGTCGGCTGCTGGTTCCACTCGGCCAATGTAAGTTCTTAGTTATTAAATAATAAACTATTGACTATACGCTGAGGCAAACTGAGTCCGATTTCAACAGCAAGGAACGTATTTGCAACATAAACTGTACGACTAGTGACAATTTGCCTTTGCTGACTTATGTGTAACCATGATAGGAATGAAAGTATACACACTACGGTCTATTTGCCCGCAGTATATTGAAAATGAAATAGACACAGCAGTGCGGCGTAATCCTATATTGTTTAACACAATTCTTATGAGCAATATTGTTGTTGCAAATTGCATTTATAGAAAACTGAAAACTTTAAAATAATAAATCTCGCTGTTATGCCATATATTAATGTTTCGATTTACGGGATACCATTTAACGAACAGAGACAACCAACAATAACACACTTAATTGCAATTGCAAAACACTTACATTTTCTAGGGAATTAATGAGAAATGCCAAAAATAACCAAATGTTTTTTTTCTAAGCAATGAGAAAAAGAGCAAGACTGTTAGGAATGACCGCCTTATTAAATGAAAACCCAGTGGCCCATAAAATCGTAAAGATGACTACGTCCCTCCCTCTTCTCCCTCACGATGCTATTCCAGCCGGTATGCGAGCCATCAGGCAGCATGCCTTAAGAAATTGGGGACTCGCAGAAGAAATGGAACCATTTCTATTGTACGTTGAGGAGACATGGATTCAGGGTAAACTAAACATTTCCTTGTGATTTAAACATAGGAGATCATAATTTGTTAATTGTTTCCTGCAATAAAGAATATAATTATTATTATTACTATTATTATTTAATTCACAAAATAGTAAAAAGCTTAGACTTATATACAATATATAATACTGAATATGACTTGCAAATTGTATCCAATTTTACTTAACAAGTCGTCACAGCCGTAATGGTTGGGCTACTCTTGCCGACAATATCTGCATCTGGACACTTGTTATAACACGTATGTTATAATATGTAACCTTTATATACTCAAATACAAAGATCAGAGTAAATCAATTCTATGACAATGTAAGTCATTACGATAAGAATTGTTGGTTTTTATTTTATTACACATATGCATACACACCACACACACACACACACCACACACACACACACACACACACACACACACACACACACACACACACACACACACACCACACACACACACAACACACACACACACACACACACACACAAACAAATACAAACACAGACACACAAACCAATATGATATATTTGTTTCTGATCGTTTCCAAATCTATTATATTTACTGGGACTAAACATCGTCCCAAATCGTTCCAAACGTTTTTAGATTTCAAAAGAATATCTGACTACTTTATGGAATATAAACTTACATGGCGGACTCTTTTAGTCATATCTTGAAGCGTTAATGCTAAATTAGATCAAAGATAAGCCATTAGTCATATCGAAGGTAGATTCTTTAGTTTAAGTCACGCCTACTTTCAGATATAAGAAATAAACTGCTTATTATAAATTTTATAGGTGTTGGGGCTCAATCTTTGTCAATCTTTCGTCAAAGACGAAGGACTAACAACCACCAAGAATCATTTAATTGATCACAAGGATGAGACATCCTCACCCTAACGTTTGGGTGTTCATCGGTAAGTAAGTGTCATGCATTGCACATTATATGTTATTGGGAAAATTATTAATTTGTTCAAATACTCGATTTTAAAAAAAAATACGATTTATTGTATGGTTTTAATTGCAGCCTATACCAGTTCTAAAACAAAAGTTTTATGTTCTAATAATATTAAATATCTATACGTGAGGATTCACACGTTAGTAGTAACCAAAGTGCAGAATATACATATATACATACATACATATATATATACTCGCCTTCGGCTCGCTGGGGGCTACGCCCCCAGGCCCCCAAGGTTTGCCTTGAATTCGGGGAAAGATTGATTTGGTGATAGGTAAAATTCGGACATGATGTCATGCCAGGTAATTCCCAGGGGGGGGGGGGGTTAACGTTAACGGGGGATAAGACGTCAGAGGGTTATCTGGTCATACCAGGAACTTACCATGGGGAGGCAAGAGATTTGGTGATTGGTAAAATTCGGATAGAGGTCACGCTAGGAAATTCCCAGGGGGGGGGTTAACGTTACCGGGGATTATGACATCAGGGGATTATCTGGTCATACCAAGAAATTCCCAAAGGGGTTAAGGGGACTTTGGACAAAAAAAAATTTATTTTTAACATATATTTTTTTTATTTTTTTTTTTATTGTAGTTTGACATTTTCGGAATACAATGATATTAATATTATCACTCACAAAAAATTTCTAAATGCTTCAAATAAATTTTTGAAGTTGCCTACTCTGCAACGCCATTGACGGCTGTATCCAGTGTTGAGCTTTCTTATAGTGCTGATTTTACTGATTTTATTATTTACTTACTCTTTGGTTTTGTTTCTCTATGACCTTAGCAGTTTTGACAGATGTCTGCTTGTTTTGTTATTGTCAATTGTTTGTAACCTAGCAACTTTGTTGTTCTGACAATATTTTGTTATTATTGGAAGTTGACTCAGTGTTTATAGGACTTTTATTTCAAAGTGATCTCTGATAATATAATGACTAGACCTAAAGGAATCTTTAAAAAAACGTACCAATAAAGGTAATAGGTTTTATAAAAGGTTACCTTCAGTTTCACCAGATAAGGATTCAACAGTTAGGCCTCGGCCTACTACTCCAAAAGTTGTAGTGTGCCACCCAGTTCTTCTGAGAGAAGAAATTAGGTAGTAGTGATGACCAAGGAAAGTCGAGTGAAGAAAAGAAGGAGAGCTCTTGGAGAGGAAGAGGAGAATGATGAACATTATGTTCCTGGAGGGTTTTAGAGCTCAAGTATTGTGAAAAAATATACTTTTTATCAAAAATTTTTTTGTTTTTTGCGTTTTCCCGAAAGTTTTGATTTTTCACACAAATGACCCGTTTTTCTCTGAAAGTACTAAAGATAACAAGCTGAAATTTTTACAGGATGTTTAGTACTTATCTATGATGCTACTGATCTACAAAGAAACAATTATAACAAGTATTGACTTATTAGGCCTCATTTTACTGAAAAATAGTCTATATTTTAGGGTTATTTTGAACTCGCTAGATAAAAAAAAAATCATAACTTGGCCAAACAGAGTTATAAGTTCATAAAAATAGATCAGTAGCTTTGTATAGGACCACATAGTAAGTGATAAAAATATCAGGTTGGTATCTTTATTACTTTCTAAGATAATGGGACAACAAAAGTACCTAATTTAACATGGGTTTATATGGAGCGTTCAAGTCCCCTTAAGAGATTTGGTGATTGTTAAAATTTGGACATGAGGTCATGCCAGGAAATTCCATGGAGGGGGGTTTTTAATGTTACCAGGGGTTAAGATATCAGGGGGTTTTAATTTACTCAGGAGGTTATCTAGTCATACCAGATACTTCCGGGGGGGTGGGTTAATGTTATTGGAGGTTAATGACACACCCAATGCCCCCTTTCCGGTGTTGGCCAAGTTCGGGGATATAAGCGGAATTCTGAATAGTATTAGACATACTTTTTTGAATTTTCCAGTTTTTACCAAAGTTTTGACTCTAAGGCCCCTTTTTTGACTTAACCGTTAGAGATACGACAAAAAGTGACTGGACCTTTCTTGTACGACCTATAATTTAGGCAGTACAGAGTATAGGACAAAATACTGCACTGGGCACTTTTAAAAATATCACGTAAAACATAAAAATCAATACTTTTAAAACGCGTTATGCGGCCAAACCGTTGAGGGATAGGGCAAAATGTTACTGAACATTTTTTGTAGATCACGCAATTTCATAAATCCTGTTAAAAATTTGTTTTGAGCTACGACCAACCGTTTAGACGCTATCAAGCCCGGAATGTAAATTTTTAGGCGAAAATGTCCAAATATTTTAACTTAATCGCGTTTTTTGCGGTCAAACTAATGAAAATAGAGTAAAAAATTACTTAAACCTTTTTTGTAGATCACATTATTTCCTAAATCTAATCTTTGTTTTATTTTGACCTCCGACCAATGGTTACGCCGCTATCGACCCATAATCAAAATTTTCACGTAAAAATTTACAAAAAAATTGCACATAATCACGTTTTTCGGCCAAACCAATGGAGATAGGGAAAAAAGTCACTAGACCTTTTCTGTAGATAACGTAATTTGCTAATTTGATGGGTCAATCAGATTTGAGCTACGACCTACCGTTCGGCCACTATCGGGCTCGAAACTTTATTTTAAGCGAAAAAATCTCTGGAATGTCAAACATTTCCGTGTTTTGTGGCTTAACCACACGAGATAGGTCAAAAAGTCACAGGACCTTTCTTGTAGTTCACTTCATTCCTGACTAACGATTTTTCGTCAGATCGAAGCTAGCTCCAACGGTTCACCCGCTATCAGGCTTACAAGAAATGCCTGCAGGGGTGAAGAATGCGCGATTTTTGAGGAATTTTTTTGAGGGGTTTAAAAGTAAAAAAAGTCCGGTTTTCAGACTTTTCCTCCGGGTCATATTGTGAAAGGTACCTGCGTGCCAAATTTCAAGTTTCCAGCACTTCTAGAACTATGTTAGAATTTGTATCTATATGTCAGTCAGTCAGTTACACATGCGGCTGTATAAGTATTTAGACTCGCCTTCGGCTCGCTGGGGGCTACGCCCCCAGGCCCCATGATGTACGCTTGCAAATTCGGGATGAGCGGTTAAATTCACGCTTGCAAATTCGGGGATAAGAAAGATTTGGTGATTGTTAAATTCGGACATGAGGTCATGCCAGGAAATTCCCCTGGGGGGTTTAATGTTACTGGGGGGTTAAGGACATCAGGGGGTATATTGGTTATACCAGGAACTTCCCAAGGGGGGTTAAAGAGATATGGTGATTGTTAGAATTCGGACATGAGGTCATGCCAGGAAATTCCCTAGGGGGGGGGTTAATGTTACCAGGGTGGTTAACACATCGGGGGGTTTAATTACTCAGGAAATTATATGGTCATACAAGGAAATTCCAGGGGTGTTTAATGTAACCTTCGCTAACGCTCAGCCAATTCACGATGTGCTCCAGTAGACGTATACTAGTCAGTCGTTTTTACTAATTTTAACCAAAGTTTTGATTTAAAGAGCATTTTACGGCTTAACCGTTAGAGATACGACAAAAAGTGGACTGGACCTTTCTTGTCTGAAATTTAATTTTGTTTTTCGATTGTGACCTCAATATTTGATCTACGACCTATGGTTTAGTCGGTACAAACGCTTGGGATAAAAGTCTGCACCGGTCAGCTGTTGTGTAAATAGATTTAGTGTAAATAAATTTAAAACTGCCTTTATTAGATTATTAAGTTGATCAGGGAGGTTTGTTTTAATCAGGAGTGCATCAACCAGGGAATTCCCGGGTAGGGGGGGTTAATGTTATCGGGAGTTATTAGAACGCGTGGTATACTTTTCTGGAAAATGTGTGTCTGTGCTACGAGAATATGTGTACAGTAATTTTTATCAAAATAAAAACGTTGATGAGGGGGGTTTATATTACTACGGAAATTTTCATTCCATACCAGAGTGTTGATAAGGAATCACTATTTCATTTTAAAAAAGCACTCTGTCCCTATCTACTATTGAAGCTTCACTAACGCTCAGCCAACTCCCGATGTGGAGGGGGGGGGGGGTTATAGTCACTCGTTAACGGAGTAATACAAGTCCAATCTGGAACCAGCATGGAATCGTACTAATTATAGTTGCAAAATTTAAAACACCTAAAATTGACGACAAAAGAATTAGCCATTTATAGCATTTATCAGGCTTACGGAAAGATAAACGACAGAAAGCTACTAGACCTTTTTTTAGATCCTATGAATAGCTACTTACAAAAAGTTTTACATTTATGCTAGGACCAACAGTTCGGCCACTATCGAGCACGGAAAAGTAAGTTTTTAAGTGAAAATTTACAATATAATTACGTTTTACGGCTAAAATCATGGAAGATAGAGTAAAAGATCACTGGACCTTATGTGTAGATCCGCATTATTTTGTATTAAAATAAAATTTTTACTCTGGGCTAGAACTAAGGTTTTGTCTGAAATAGAGCCCAGAAAACAAAATCTCACGTAAAACTCAAAAAATCAAAACTTTAAACGCGTTATGCGGCTAAACCGTTGAGGATAGGGCAAAATGTTACTGAACGTTTTTTGTAGATCACGTGATTTTCTAAATCCACATGACAATCTGATTTGAGCTACGACCAACCGTTTAGCCACTATCAAGCCCAGAATGTAAATTTGTAGGCGAAACTTTTCCAAATATTTTCACTTAATCGCGTTTTGCGGTCAAACTAATGGAGATATAGTAAAAGGTCATTAGACCTTTTTTGTAGATCATATTATTTCCTAAATCTAACCTTTGTTTTATTTTGACCTCCGACCAATTTTTTCGCCGCTATCGACCCCAAAAACAAAGTTTTCACGTGAAAATTACAAAAAATTGCACATAATCACGTTTTTCGACCAAACTAATGGAGATAGAGCAAAAAGTTACTGGACCTTTTCTGTAGATCGCAAAATTTGCTAATTTGATGGGTCAATCAAATTTGAGCTACAACCTACCGTTCGGCCGCTATCAAGCTCGAAACTTTATTTTAAGCGAAAAAAATCTCTGGAATGTCTCAAATGTTCAAGCGTTTTGTCGCTTAACCATGGAAGATAGAGCAAAAAGACACTGGACCTTTTTTGTAGTTCACTTCATTCCTGACCATGATTTTTCGTCAGATCCGAGCTAGCTCGAACGGTTCGCCCGCTATCGGGCTTACAAAAAATGCCTGCAGGGGTGAAGAATGCGCGATTTTTTGGGAATTTTTTTTGAGGGGTTTAAAAGTAAAAAAGTCCGGTTTTCAGACTTTTCCTCCGGGTCATATTGCAAAAGGTACCTGCGTGCCAAATTTCAAGTTTCCAGCACTTCTAGAACTATGTGTAGAATTTGTATCTATATATCAGTCAGTGAGTCAGTTACACATGCGGCTGTATAGTATATTAGACTCGCCTTCGGCTCGCTGGGGGCTACGCCCCCAGGCCCCCAAGGTGAGTGCCTTAAATTTGGGGATAAGAGGGACTTGGTGATTGGTAAAAATTCGGACATTAGGTCATGCCAGGAAATTCCCAAGGGGGGGGGGGGTTTAAACGTTACCGAGGGTTAAGACATCAGGGGGTTTAATTTACTCAGGAGGTATCTGGTCATACCAGGTACTTCCGGGGGGGGGGGGGGTTAATGTTACCTGGGGTTAAGACATCAGTGGGTTTAATTTACTCAGGATGTTATCTGGTCATTGCAAGAAAATTCCAGGAGGGTTCATGTTACCGGGGGTTAAGACATCAGGGGGTTATCTGGTCATACCAGGAACTTCCAAAGGGGGGTTAAGACATTTTGGTGATTAGTAAAATTCGAACATGAAGTCATGCCAGGAAATTCCTGAGGGGGGTTTAATGTTACCGGGGGGGTTAACACATCAGGGGGTTTAATGTATTCAGGAGGTTATCAGGTCATACCAGGAAATCCCCGGGGAGGGGGTTAATGTTACCGGGGGTTAAAGACACACCCCAGGCCCCCTTTCGGGTGTTGGCCAAATTCGGGGATAAGCGGAATTCGGAATTATCTTGGACCTATTTTATTTAATTTTTTCAGTTTTAATCAAAAGTTTTGACTTTAATGGCGTTTTACGGGTTAACCGTTAGAGATACGAGAAAAAGTGACTGGACCTTTCTTGTCGGAAATTTAATTTTGTCTTTCGATTCCACCTCGGATTTGAGCTACGATCTCTGGTGTGTTTAGTCGGTACAAACGCTTGGGATAAAAGTCTGCACTGGTCAGCTATCTTGAATTGTTTAGTATAAACATAATAAAAACCGACTTAAGTATTTTAAGTCGAACAGGGGGGTTTAATATAACCAGGAGACTATCTAGTCAAGGCGAGAAATTCCCGGGGGGGGTGATTAATGTTAAGGGGGTTAAGACATCAGGGGGTTTAATTTCGTCAGGATATTTTCTGGTCATATGAATAATTTCCCGGGGGGGATTAATGTTACAAGGGATTGATGACACACGTGGGCCTATTTTAGAGGGTGTTGTGTCTTTGAACATAATAAAAAACACTCTGTCCCTATCTACTATTGAAACTTCACTAACGCTCAGCCAACTCCCGAAGTGGAGGGGGGTTTTAGTCACTCGTAACGTAGTAATACAAGGGTCAAGCTGGAACCAGAATTGAATCGCACTAATTATAGTTGAAAAAATATAAAACACCTAAAAGTAACGAAGAAGAATTTGTCATTTTGAGCATTTATCACGCTTACGGAAAGATTAAACGATAGAAATAGAAAAGCTGCTGAACCTTTTTTTTTAGATCCTATGAATAGCTAGGTTACAAAAAATTTTACATTTAAGCTAGGGCTAACGGTTCGGCCAATATCGAGCCAGAAGGTAAGTTTTTGAGTGAAATTTTCAACATAATCACGTTTTTTGGCTAAACCATTGAAGATAGAGTAAAATGTCACTGGACCTCTTTTGTAGACCTCATTGGTTTCGTATTAAAATGCGATTTTTATTCTACGCTAACTTCAAAGGTTCCGCTAACACAGAGCCCAAAAAACAATATCTCACGTAAAACGTAAAAAATCTATATTTTTAAAACGCATTATGCGGCCAAACCGTTGATGATAGGGCAAAATGGTACTGAACTTTTTTTGTAGATCACGCCATTTACTAAATCCCATTGAAAATTTGTTTTGAGCTAACGACCAAACCGTTTAGCCGCTATCGAGCCCGAAAGGTAAATTTTTAGGCGAAAATTTCAAAAATATTTTAATGTAATCGCGTTTTGCGGCCAAAACCGATGGAGATGTAGCAAAAGGTCACTGGACCTTTTTTGTAGTTCACTTCATTCCTGACCATGAATTTTTCGTCAGATTTGAACCTAGCTCCAACGGTTCGCCCGCTATAGGGCTTCAAAGGAAAGCCCTGAGGGGGCAAAACAGGGGTCCGTTCGGGAATTTTTTGAGGGGTTCAAAAGTAAAAAAATCCGGTTTTCAGACTTTTCCGGAGGTTTGAAGATACGTGCGACGTGCGTGCAAAAATTTCACGTTTCCAGCACTTCTAGAAGTGGGTTAGAATTTGTATACCCTATGAGTCAGTCAGTCAGTCAGTTACATATGCGGCTGTATATATATAGGACTCGCCTTCGGCTCGCTGGGGGCTACGCCCCCAGGCCCCCATGATGTTACGCTTGCAAATTCTGGGGATAAGCGGTATTCGGGGAAAGGTTATGTCCGAGCTTAAGATTAGGGATTTGGGAGTTAAAAGTTGACTCCATTTAATCGAATTTTCCAGATTAATTTAAAGTTTTGACTTCAAAGGCCTTTTGTGGCTTAACCGTTTTATACGACAAAAAGTGACTGGACCTTTCTTGTCGGAAATTTAATTTTGTCTTTCGATACTACCCTCGGACTTTACAACTACGATCTCTGGTTCAATCGGTTGCAACGCTTGGGAAAAAAGTCTGCACTGGTCAGCTGTTGCGTAAAACAGATTTAGTGTAAATAAATTAAAAACTACCTTTATCAGAATGTTAAGTTGATCAAGGGATTTTATTTAATCAGGAGTTTATCAACCAGGAAACTTCCCAAGGGAGGGGTTTAAGAGATTTGGTGATTGGTAAAATTCGGACATGAGGTCATGCCAGGAAATTCCCTGGGGGGGGTTTAATGTTACCAGGGGATAAGACATCAGGGGGTTATTTGGTCATACCAGGAACTTCCCAAGGGGGGGTTAAGAGATTTAGTGATTGGATACCTTGGTAAATTCGGGACATGAGGTCATGCCAGAAAATTTAATGTTAACGGGGGTTAATTCAGACATAGGTTTCCAAATTTCATGTATCCGTTTTTGAGAATCGTACGGCTCTTAATGCTTCGCTAACGCTCAGCCAATTGATGTGTAGTGTATAATATTAATCAATGGATATTCGTAGATATGTTATGTTGTCGCGAAATTAGAAGACAAGAAGAATAATTTGATGGTAACTAAAGTCAGAGATTATGTTTGTATATCTAGTTTTAATTTTCTGGATTTACCCAACTTTTGACTTTGAGAGCGTTTTACGGCTTAAGTTTAGCTCAAGTTAGAGATACGACAAAATGTGACTGGGACCTTTCTTGTATAAAATTAAAATTGAAGGAGGATTGTGCTGTCGGATTTTATCTACGACCTCATAGTAATTTTCTGGTTTAGGCTGTAAAGACTTTTGGACTTTGCACACTGGCAAGCTATAGTGAATTAATTAGTGTAAACAAATTAAAAACTAAGCTGTAGATCGCGCCGTTTCCTAAATCCCATTGAAATTTGTTTTGAGCTGCGACCAACGGTTCGGCCGCTATCGAGCCTGGAAGGTATAATGATTTAAGTGAAATTGCGAAAATTTTACACATAATTGCGTTTTGCGGCCCAAATCCCAATAGTGAAATTTGTTTTGTGAGCTCAAAATTCCGACTAACCTGGAAGGTAAATGATTTGTAGAAAATCATAGCTTCCGACTAATTGCTTCTTTTGCGGAGCCAAAACCAATAGAGATAGAGTGACCTTTTTTGGGCTCCATTCGGGCTTCAAAGTAAAACTGGCAAGAGTGAAAAGTGCGAAAGTTTGCCAATTTTTTTGAGGGGTTTTTAAAAGTAAAAATATCCGGTTTTCAGACTTTTCCCGGTGGTTTGAAGGTAAAAGCTACGTGCGTGCAAAATTTGGTGTTTCCAGCACTTCTAGAAGTGGGTTAGAATTTCGTATACCCTATCAGTCAGTGAGTTACATATGCGGCTGTATATATTAGGGACTCGCCTTCGGCTCGCTGGGGGCTACGCCCCCAGGCCCCCATGATGTACGCTTGTAAATTCGGGGATAAGAATGATTTGGTGATAGGTAAAATTCGGACATTATGTCATACCAGGAAATTCCCAGGGGGAGGTTGTAACTTTACCAGGGGTTAAGACATCAGGGGGTTATCTGGTCATACCAGGAACTTCCCAAGGGGGGTTAAGAGATTTGGTTATAGGTAAAATTCAGACATGAGGACATGCCAGAAAATTCCCTGGGGGGGGTTGTATCGTTACCGGGGGTTAAGGCATCAGGGGGTGATCTGGTCATAACAGGAACTTCCCAAGGGGGGTGAAGAGATTTGGTGATTGGTAAAATTCGGACGTGAGGTCATGCCAGGAAAATTGCCTGGGGGGGGTATAATGTTACCGGGGGAGTTAACACATCAGGAGGTTTAATTTACTCAGGAGGTTATCTGGTCATACCATGAAGTCGCCGGAGGGGGGTAAATGTTACCGGGGTTAATGACACACGTGTGCCAATTTTACAGGGTTGCTCAGGAGTTAATATATAGCCATGCCAGGAAATTCCCAGAGGGTAATTTTTACAGGGGAAATGTTATGTCCGAGCATAAGATTACTGGTTTGGGAGTGAAAAATTGACCAACTTTATCTACTTTTCCAGATTAATTCAAACTTTTGACTTCAAAGGCATTTTGTGGCTTAACCGTTAGAGATACGACAAAAAGTGACTGGAACTTACTTGTCGGAAATTTGATTTTGCCTTTCGATTATGCCATCAGATTTAAGCTACGACCTATAATTTAGGCAGTACAGAGCTTAGGACAAAAGGCTGCACTGGGCAGTTTAAAAATATCACGTAAAACTTAAAAAATCAATACTTTAAAACGCGTTATGCAGCCAAACCGTTGAGGATAGGGCAAAATGTTACTGAACATTTTTTGTAGATCACGCAATTTATTAAATCCTTTTAAAACTTTGTTTTGAGCTACGACCAACCGTTTAGCCGCTATCGAGCCCGAAAGGTAATTTTTAGGCGAAAATTTTCCAATATTTTCACTTAATCACGTTTTGCGGCCAAACCAATGGAGATAGAGTAAAGGAGTTACTGGCACATTTTTGAAGATTACCTCATTTCCTAACTCCAACGTCTGTCTTATTTCGACCTCCGTCCAATGGTTTTCACCGCTATCGAGCCCGAAAACAAAAGTTTCACGTAAAAATTACAAAACAATTGCACATAATCACGTTTTTCGGCCCGAACCACTGGAGATAGAGCAAAAAGTTACTGGACCTTTTCTGTAGATCGCGCAATTTGCTAATTTGATGGGTCAATCAGATTTGAGCTACGACCTACCGTTCGGCCACTATCAGGCTCGAAACTTTATTTTAAGCCAAAAAATCTCTGGAATGTCAAACATTCCCTCGTTTTGTCGCTTAACCACACGAGATAGGACAAAAAGTCACTGGACCTTTTCTGTAGTTCACTTCATTCCTGACTAACGATTTTTCGTCAGATCGAAGCTAGCTCCAACGGTTCACCCGCTATCAGGCTTACAAGAAATGCCTGCAGGGGTGAAGAATGCGCGATTTTTGAGGAATTTTTTTGAGGGGTTTAAAAGTAAAAAAGTCCGGTTTTCAGACTTTTCCTCCGGGTCATATTGTGAAAGGTACCTGCGTGCCAAATTTCAAGTTTCCAGCACTTCTAGAACTATGTTAGAATTTGTATCTATATGTCAGTCAGTCAGTTACACATGCGGCTGTATAAGTATTTAGACTCGCCTTCGGCTCGCTGGGGGCTACGCCCCCAGGCCCCCATGATGTACGCTTGCAAATTCGGGGATGAGCGGTTAAATTCACGCTTGCAAATTCGGGGATAAGAAAGATTTGGTGATTGTTAAAATTCGGACATGAGGTCATGCCAGGAAATTCCCTGGGGGGTTTAATGTTACTGGGGGGTTAAGACATCAGGGGGTTATCTGGTTATACCAGGAACTTCCCAAGGGGGGTTAAGAGATATGGTGATTGTTAGAATTCGGACATGAGGTCATGCCAGGAAATTCCCTAGGGGGGGGTTAATGTTACCAGGGTGGTTAACACATCGGGGGGTTTAATGTACTCAGGAAATTATATGGTCATACAAGGAAATTCCAGGGGTGTTTAATGTAACCTTCGCTAACGCTCAGCCAATTCACGATGTGCTCCAGTAGACGTATACTAGTCAGTCGTTTTACTAATTTTAACCAAAGTTTTGATTTAAAGAGCATTTTACGGCTTAACCGTTAGAGATACGACAAAAAGTGACTGGACCTTTCTTGTCTGAAATTTAATTTTGTTTTTCGATTGTGACCTCAAATTTGATCTACGACCTATGGTTTAGTCGGTACAACGCTTGGGATAAAAGTCTGCACCGGTCAGCTGTTGTGTAAATAGATTTAGTGTAAATAAATTTAAAACTGCCTTTATTAGATTATTAAGTTGATCAGGAGGTTTGTTTTAATCAGGAGTGCATCAACCAGGGAATTCCCGGGAGGGGGGTTAATGTTATCGGGAGTTATTAGAACGCGTGGTATACTTTTCTGGAAAATGTGTGTCTGTGCTACGAGAATATGTGTACAGTAATTTTTATCAAAATAAAACGTTGATGAGGGGGGTTTATATTACTACGGAAATTTTCATTCCATACCAGAGTGTTGATAAGGAATCACTATTTCATTTTAAAAAGCACTCTGTCCCTATCTACTATTGAAGCTTCACTAACGCTCAGCCAACTCCCGATGTGGAGGGGGGGGGGGTTATAGTCACTCGTTAACGGAGTAATACAAGTCCAATCTGGAACCAGCATGAATCGTACTAATTATAGTTGCAAAATTTAAAACACCTAAAATTGACGACAAAGAATTAGCCATTTATAGCATTTATCAGGCTTACGGAAAGATAAACGACAGAAAGCTACTAGACCTTTTTTTAGATCCTATGAATAGCTACTTACAAAAAGTTTTACATTTAAGCTAGGACCAACAGTTCGGCCACTATCGAGCACGAAAAGTAAGTTTTTAAGTGAAATTTACAATATAATTACGTTTTACGGCTAAATCATGGAAGATAGAGTAAAAGATCACTTGACCTTATGTGTAGATCGCATTATTTTGTATTAAAATAAAATTTTTACTCTGGGCTAGAACTAAGGTTTTGTCTGAAATAGAGCCCAGAAAACAAAATCTCACGTAAACTCAAAAAATCAAAACTTTAAAACGCGTTATGCGGCTAAACCGTTGAGGATAGGGCAAAATGTTACTGAACGTTTTTTTGTAGATCACGTGATTTTCTAAATCCACATGACAATCTGATTTGAGCTACGACCAACCGTTTAGCCACTATCAAGCCCAGAATGTAAATTTGTAGGCGAAACTTTTCCAAATATTTTCACTTAATCGCGTTTTGCGGTCAAACTAATGGAGATATAGTAAAAGGTCATTAGACCTTTTTTGTAGATCATATTATTTCCTAAATCTAACCTTTGTTTTATTTTGACCTCCGACCAATTTTTTCGCCGCTATCGACCCCAAAAACAAAGTTTTCACGTGAAAATTACAAAAAAATTGCACATAATCACGTTTTTTCGACCAAACTAATGGAGATAGAGCAAAAAGTTACTGGACCTTTTCTGTAGATCGCAAAATTTGCTAATTTGATGGGTCAATCAAATTTGAGCTACAACCTACCGTTCGGCCGCTATCAAGCTCGAAACTTTATTTTAAGCGAAAAAATCTCTGGAATGTCAAATGTTCAAGCGTTTTGTCGCTTAACCATGGAAGATAGAGCAAAAAGACACTGGACCTTTTTTGTAGTTCACTTCATTCCTGACCATGAATTTTTCGTCAGATCCGAGCTAGCTCGAACGGTTCGCCCGCTATCGGGCTTACAAAAAATGCCTGCAGGGGTGAAGAATGCGCGATTTTTTGGGAATTTTTTTGAGGGGTTTAAAAGTAAAAAAGTCCGGTTTTCAGACTTTTCCTCCGGGTCATATTGCAAAAGGTACCTGCGTGCCAAATTTCAAGTTTCCAGCACTTCTAGAACTATGTTAGAATTTGTATCTATATATCAGTCAGTGAGTCAGTTACACATGCGGCTGTATAGTATATTAGATATGTGTGTGTGTGTGTGTGTGTGTGTGTGTGTGTGTGTGTGTGTGTGTGTGTGTGTGTGCGCGCGTGCCTATGCGTGCGTGCGTTCGTGTGTGTGTGTCACTGTTTATTTTATTAATAATACATTTAAAATACTATAACACTTTGCAGACGAGCTAAAGAATATTGAAAACACCTACAGCAGAGCGTACGATGCGTACGCGAATGGGGGGCAACCTCGAGGAACGCCTCCAGCGTACCTTGCACAAAATCGAAGAATTGCGGAAGCGGAATTGTAAATTACAGGGGAATACACAGTTCTCCAGTTTCTGCAGCGAGCAAGCCATGTTGTAATGGACGCCGTTGTCAACCCCAATGATGACGATCCAGATGATGGTGTGGCTCATCCACCACCTCCTTCGCCAATCGGAATACCTCTTTTACTTGAGGATCCCGTGGAAACCGATTGCGGAAAGTAGACGACGCAGACGAGCTCCAGAAGGTAACACCTCAGTTCACTGCATAATCGTGTAAAGTGATAGAGATTAGCTATGCTCCTTAAATTAGCCCACGCACATTTTCATATATATATATATATATATATATATATATATATATATATATATATATATTATATATATGATATGGTTATCTTTTATAGAGAATATTGGATATCCTTCATACCCTCCAGCCGGGCATTCCTGGATACTGATGCCATTAGCTCCATAAATCGTTCTTGTACTATTTAAGACATAGTTCGAATGAAATTCTTTTAGTATTCATGTAACAATTCATATTTATCTTTTATCTTCTACTTAACATTTTTCTACTAGCGAGCAAAACTGATACGCGACATTAAGAATGTTTACCTTACCTGCTGGCATCAAAAAGATAAATATGAATTGCCACATGAATACTAAAACATTTTCAGTCGAACTATGTCTTAAATAGTACAAGAACGATTTGTGGAGCTAATGACATCAGTATCCAGGAATGCCCGGCTAGAGGGTATGAAGGATATCCAATATTCTCTATAAAAGTTGACCAAACTTAGGAAATTCGACCATAGGAAATTATGTTTCCGTCTACAAATTGTCTTTAATTAAATCGTTGAAAACAATTCAACAGTTGAAATTTAATAATTTTGTCTTCAGATCCAATTATTGAGAATCCTCAAGACGTTCTTGGAAGAGGACGAAGACTTGTCCGCGGTGATGTCCGTGGTCGCAGTCGAGCTCGTGGTCGTGGTCGACCTCGTGGGCGCGGTCTAGCCCGTGGTCGTGATCGCGGTCTAGTTCAAGGTAAGCTTAAAGAATTTGTTGAGGATTACTTAAATGTTTCAAATGAAGATGAGCCTACTGCACAATATAATTACATTCAAATTATGTTTGCAATATACGACAGATAATAAACATTGAGATGCTAATTTATTATACTTCGCCATAAGAATTCAGTATAGTGTCTTTTAAATGCATATTACGTTTTATTTAGTAATATTTATTTATTTCTGTAGTTTAGCATCTGAAATCACTGTTTCGCTCGAAACTTTATAATACACAACCATTGAAACCGTTCTTAATTGTTACAAATGCTTATTTGTTTAATGCACCTGCTATAATATTTAATAACAAACAACGATTTGGCAGTACTCTTTCAACAAATGTATGATATATATATTTGTAATATATATATATATATATATATATATATATATATATATATAAAATTATGTATTCCAAAGGCGGACAAGTAACAATTTTTACGAATGTCTGTATTCTGTTAAAATAAAAAGTTAAACTCGAGTTCCACTCAATATTCTTAGCCGTTCAAACTAAACCACGTCGTAATCAATATTATTACTAGTTTGTCCTGGCAATCGTTAAGACTTTTGTTGTTATAAATGTAACCAGACTCATTCATGCCAGTTACATATCAGGTGATCAAAATGAATACCAACCACATCCGCAGGAAACAACTGATGACCAGTTTCATCGATTGCAAGGAATCCATGTGGACGATTATGAGACTGTGGCAGACCCAGGGGAAGCCACCTGCTCAACATGCCTTGTAAATGTAAGGACTTACATGATGGAACCCTGCAGTCACATACTGTTTTGTGGACCTTGTGTTCGCTTCCACCGGCAGGGTATGAGAAATGAGGCAGGAGTGTTAATTAACTATGTGGTATGTCCCAATTGTAGGATAAAGGTTGAGACATACCAAAGAGTATAAATTGTGTAGAGTGTGTGCGTAACTATGTGTAAATATTATACAGTGCATCTATTTTGTAACGATTTTTAGTATTCTATTACCTAGAAATTTAGTTGTTTACATTATAGTCAAGATTTTGTTACATAACTTGTTAGATAACTTTGTGCCTTCCCTGTCAAATTTCATGCTGATGTCTGTAATAGTTTGTATAAAACTGTACCAAAAAGAATGTCTAATATGGCATTGGAGTCTTTTTATAAATATTAGGATAACATTAAATTCGCCAACAAACAAAATAGTTTTATTTTTCGTCGTTCAGTATTTTTGGCGTTCTTTAATTTTTACGATAGTTAATTACTGATTGCTGTTATATGTTTATTAATTATTATCTAAGATAACTATCGATCAGTATAACGTTTTCATTACTTATTACGATATTTAATTACCGATCGCTGTAACGTGTGTCTGTCACACTTTGTGTATAAAGCCCCAGAATTGGACAACCAAAGTAACGAAAATCCGTGCTTTGTAATTAATTAGCTTGAAGTTTATATTTTATTTGTCCATAATTTGTTAATTAATAAATGTTATGTTGTGAATAAAGCAGATGGAATGAGATTACAGGGGAAGCCTGATTATTCTTAAATTACCTTTGTTGATATCAAGACATAATTAATTAAGACTATGACCGGTGGGGTTATTTTAAATGCTGTGAAATAGGGGGCTGTGAATATACAATTTGTGTAGTCAAGACATGCGATGTATCAAATTTCATATGACAATAACCACACACAATAGTGTTTTACCACAGGCAATAATCATACTTAAATACATACTTTGTAGTCATATTAAGCTAATAGAAGTATAAAAATGTAATTTAAGATTGTTACAAAAGTAATATATAATTGTTTACGAAAAATGGAGTGCTTTACTTAGAATTCTTATCAAACATGGCATATAGTATAGAAGGTAAGCAAAATAGCCATTCTTGACAGAAGGAAAATGTATTACGAATAATTAACAATGAGTTTCATTTATTCCCACAGATTGATTTGAGAGACAAGAAACGATCATATCTCGGAGTCAGAGGGGCTGAGGGAAGAATGTAGGTAGATCATGCGCATGCGCAGTCCGGTGGCAGCTGGCGAGTAGCTTTGGTGAGCTATCAAATCACCAGTCAGTACTCTGTGACAAGCTCCTCACCCAGCGGAAGAATGGGGCGATCGAGCCCGGCGGAGATAAAGAGTGGGGGCAGAGCCGAGCAGTACCGATAAATCCCGAAAATTCGTCGACTGGTCAGAGCCAAGGACGTGTGTCCACCTGTTCCCCGACATTAATATTTTTATGTTAAATTAATATCATATTTTTGTACCATTTTTGTATCTTTTTGTAATACCAATAAATAATTTTGTACCACAATAGTGTATTAATAAAGTACTATATATAAACCGGGGAAAAGGTGGACACTTGCACCCGACATCAACATTTTTATGTTAAAGTTACATCATATTTTTCTACCGTTTTTGTACAGTTTTGTAATACCAATAAATAATTTTGTACCACAATAGTTTACTAATAAAGTACTATGTATAAACCGGGGAACAGGTGGACACTTGCACCCGACGTCAATATTTTTATGTTAAAGTTGCATCATAATTTTCTACTAATAATTATGTACCACACTCATTTATTAATAAAATACAATATATAACCGGGGAATTGATAGACACTTGCACCCGACACCCGCGGGAACTCGCGCTATTAGGTTGAACCTAACACGTTTAGTTGTTGTTAAAGAAATATTTTAATGTTCGTTGTATGGGCCTCAAGTTATAAATTAATATGCTATCTAGAGTATATTCGGCAGCTTTCCCTTTTTTTTCAAGAATCTATAATGAGGGAGGGGGGTGGCAGTTGTGGGGATTGTCTGGGCCCACACGAGCTCCTCACGCCTGAGTTTTAATGGGGCGATCAAGGCAGGCGGAGAGAAAGAGTGGGGATGGAGGGGCCCCTCCTGCCAACTACAGATAGCCTGTGTATTAGAATAGTGGAATGAGCAGTCCGCGCGTTCTCGCTTTGTACTCCTCTGAATTTAATTTAGTTCAGTACCTGGCAAACCTATTAAAATGTATCACTGTATTTTCAAACCCCTTTCCGTAGTTTAGTACAGCATACATATATTTAAATTACATTTTCAAAGCTGGATGTTGCAGGATGCAGCACAATTAAATTGCAGGCAATCAATGTGACAAGCCTCTTAAAATGTACCACTGTGTTTTAGCTTCTACTCTGAATCAAACACATTTCAGTAATTTGGTACAACAACAACATATATATATATTATATATATATATATATATATATATATATATATATATATATATATATATATATATATGGCCATTAGAGCTGTCTGTAGTATACAAGTGACCCTAGGATGGATTCCGAGGTAAAAGAGGTTATGAATAGCCTTACAACTACTGCTTTTGGTATAGATGGAATATCCATTGTTATGGTGGGAGGCTCAATGCCTTTTTGTGCTGCAGCCATCATGCATCTAATCTATGTGTCTCCGAATACTGAGAGGTTTTCTGCCTTATGGAATCAGAACGTAGTGATTCCTCATCCAAAGACCAACAATCCTACTTCGATTTCACAGTTTCGACCAATATCCATCCACCTAGTCATTTCTAAAATATTAGACAGTCCTTGGAGTCACTTTACCATGAGATTTTGCTGTTGAAATTGGAGGCGGCGGGAGTACGGGGCGTAGCCTTGAGTTGGTTCCGTGGTTTCATCACGGGCAGGGAGCAGCGGGTACGTGTCTGTCAGTCCGTCAGTGCACCCGATTTCATTTGGGGTACCGCAGGGAAGTGTAATCTCATCTACACTTTTCCTTATTTTTAGAAATGATTTGTTAGAAATAAATTTTAATGGGAAGGTTAGTGCGTTTGCTGACGATATTGCTTTGTTCTATTCAAATAAAAATGTGCAAGTGCTGAAAAATCAAATTTTAAAAGATTTATTATTATTAAAAAATTGGTGTACATTAAATAAAATGCAGGTAAATGTTGAAAAAACACAGTATGTAAATTTTAACTTTAATGATTTTATTTTTGAAGACCTTAAGTATCATGCTTTAAATTGTGGAGAAATTGACTGTAATTGTAAGATAATTAAAAAAGAAGACCATTTTAAATACTTAGGAGTAATTTTTGACAAGAAATTAACATGGGAAAATCACATTACAACTTTAAAAACCAAACTTAATTCAACAATCAGAAAGTTTTATTTTTTAAAGAATTTTTGAGATCAAGATTTGTTAAGAACTTTATATTTCGCTCTGGTTAATTCAAGAATAGAATACGGTATTATTTGCTGGGGGGGAACATATAAGTGCTTAATAGAGAAGTTAAGAGTAGTTCAGAACCATTTTATGAGAATTATTTTGTACAAACAGAGGAGAGATAGTTCTTTCCCACTTTTATGTCAACTTAAAATATTGCCTTTGCAGAAATTATTTATCTTTAAGGTATTAAGGGCTTTTTATCTCAGAAGTGGCAATTTGGGAACTACTGATCTAAAATATGAGACCAGAAGTATAGAAAATCGAATTTTTCCGAATTCCTAAAGTGAATAAGTCTGCATTTAAACATTCTTTTTCCTATGTTGGTCCCAAGTTTTTTAATAGATTACCATACGAAATAAAGTTAGCAAACAATATAAATTCTTTCAGTTTAAAGCTAAAGACATTTTTACTATCTTTTGAAGAGTGTAATTGGTTTTATGATTAACTTCAAATTCAAAATTAGCACTAATTTACAGTAGCTTTAATTTAAATAAAATAAGATGAGTATGTTTATGTTCTTAATAAAAATTATTTTCAATCAGTGTCTGTATATTTGCCGGGTTTTATTTTTATTTTTACTTGTTACTGTGGAAGCATAATTTTCTTTGTTTTATATTGTAAGCCTTTTGTTACCTAGTGAGTAAGGTATAGAAGTGTATTGATAAGCCAAATGCTAGTGTTAAGACACAGATGCCATAGAGAGCGACTCGGCTGTTGAAAACACATTAAGAAACTGGACTCTGACACAAACAGTGTATTTTATTTTGTTATGTTTATACTGGCCACAATACTTGTAAAAGTGGCCAGTTAATTCCAGGATGTTCATTTTTTCAATATTAACTTTGTTGTTTGTGGAAGGAATAAAATCATTTATTCACTTTGGATTCCAAACTGGATTTTACGTCATGTATAATCTATACGTAAAACCGTCCTGATCAAGTGGAAGACGTATAAAAATACTGCCAGTGTCCGCTAAGTTGGAAATTGTCCGCTAAACACTTTTTCCTACTGTGTACTATGCTCTTTCACCTTCTGCTCGTTACCTTACTCGCAAAAATGTAATGGTTTTCACTAGATTGTAAAACAGAGCTCTTAGATTTTTCTAACATCCCTAAAATGTTAATCACATCGGTGAATGTAGGTTACATTCTAAGGTGTTCTCTATTAAATATTGCTTTCAGACTGTTTAAATTATTTTCCAAGTAATGGCAAGCCTCAATATCTCAAGCAAAAGCTTATTTTCAGGCATGAAATAAAAAATCGCAGTACTCGACAGGACGGCCTACTTCGTTTGCAAAGAAGAAAGCCGTCTACGAATCGGCAAGAAGGCTTTTAGATACTTTGGACTGGAAATATACAATGCTTTGCCACCTGCTTTGAAGAAAGAGCCTTAGTTAACGTTCGTTTAAAAATCATGTGAAAAATTGTTTATTAAGTTGTAGATATGAATGATTATTATTTATCTGTATGATATGACAAGATTTGTCTTGCAAATCAGAGTTTTTAACTTTTGAAGAAGGCTTGCTGAATAACGACTTTATTTATTTATGTAATTATCTGTTTATGACTCAGAAATTCTAATTACTTTATTATCTAGGGTATGACGTGGTTATTTAGCCGCGATATTCCCTGTGGCTTTTTCCATTCTGTGGTTGTATTTTTCCTACTTGGTTTTATTTAAGGGTTTCTATTGGTTGTATTTAGGTACAAACATGTATGTTTTAGAGTATTGTTAATAAAGGGGGGGGGGAAACAAAGAAGGTTTTGGGAGTGGGGATAATGTTAGTCGGAGAGGGTCAACTATATCTTCTCGCCATGGGTCAATATGGCATACCTAACCCCGAAGAGGAGGAAGAACCAGGGAAGAAGAACCCCATGATTACCTACATGCTTTTTGTGAGTAACAATTATTCTATTTGTAATGTGTTTAAAAATTTGCAAACTTCACCATAGTAATTTAAGTCTTGTATGTAAAATATCTTTGTTTTTCCTTTGTTGCTTTTTCTAAGCGTTTTGTATTATAGGATATAATTTATGTAATTTGAGGTCAGTTAATTAATTAAAAGTTTGTTATTGCTTATTGTAAATTAATTATTCACTGAAATGTATTGACGTACCAAAAACTACATTTTTCTGTTAATAATGACTCAATTCAATTCAATTAAACAGATGCCACTTTAAATTTGTTCGATAATACTCGTTCAATGTTATCAATATCAAGTTATGTATGTCAGCGTGGATAACTAACATAGTTATCAAATTTCTAGCTCTTAATTTAAATAGGTATTTCAGACTAGGCAATATTTTTAAATAATACCAAGATAGGACTAGGTCACATCACGTTTCGCGTAACAGATTTCACCGAGATTGAATGAAAACTTCAAGTCTTTAAACTTTAATACATGAGATGCAATTAGATAGGCTATATGTAAATAATTGTTTACATCCCCTCAGCAGACCAAAGAGAAACTGTGCTAGTGTACTGAGTGATAGGTCTCAATGACGCTCTGCCCTATTATAGAACTCATTCTTGTCTATGGAGTAATAAGTTTCATACAGAATTGAAAATCTACAGATGATACTTCTTCAGATATTTTGCCACATGATGTATATAGATTTTTAATGAATACAGATGAAACATTTCTTGAGACAACTTTCGTATTGTGTAGGTTAATTGTGTTATCATGAATTTTATACTTTAAAATGTTATAAGATTGTTAGGATCTTCGTTACAGTATATAGACAGTTAATACTCGGAGTATTTTGGTACAGACAATTTTGAAATTCTAAAAGTCCCTATAACCTTCCTCGGTTTTATATTCACTCACAAAGTTGATTACACTTGTGAATTTGGTAACTTGAAAGTTAATAAGTTTTTTAACAACACTTTTAGATTTGCTCTTTCGAAAGAGTTTATTAATAATAAAAGTTATTTAATAATAATATTAAAGAGTTTATTATTGTTGGCAAACTTGTTGGTCTACATAAAACTTGAAACGATAACTCGTTTAAACAACGTATGAATATTTATATTTCTTTTTCTTTGATATTTGTATCCTAGATGCCCATATATAGCCAGAACCCTTTATTACTTCCTAAACCTGGTTAATATAACATTATAAAACTTTTAAGATTTATGAAAAAGAACTAAAGGGCATAAGTCTATTTGTATTAAAAATCTATATCAACGAAAACTTTTTAGAAGCTATAGTTCTTTTTTCCATTACCAGTTCAATAAACTGAACAAGTACATTTACTATCACTATTAATTACATTCCTTATTTGAACAATACATAACTTTGTAAAACTTACATTAAAGGAAGAGGTATTTGTTTTCGAATACGATAAATAATCCATATAGCTTTTAAACCGAATGGTTAAATATAGGCTTTAATCCGAGAATGCCGTGAATAACTGCGCTGAGGGTAGGACTTATTCACGCTTAGCCACCCCAGTAGGCTCTTAGTCCGACCCACTACGTTTTAACGAGGTATCAGGACTCGGAACAGGTATATGTGGGCTCTTAGTCCGTTAATTGATAAGTTAAACGTCAATCGTTATATAAAGATTCCGTAACCAATTAGTTCCAAATAATAATATAAAATAGCTACAAGAAGCACTACCGCCATATACAGTTAATAAGGTTTAATGATCATTAATATTTAAGTACTTATATTGTATTTAATATGCTTATGTGTGATTATTTCTCGAAATATGTGAGCATAAAAAGTATGAATGAGTTATTACAGCATTCTGACTACTGTGTGTTGACTTCTTATTATACATTAATGTATTAAGAATTTGATTGGTATTTGAACGTGTGAATCTAGGACTCATATTTGTAGTAAAAATGCTACGAAATAATCTTTCTGATCAGTATTGAGCACATAAAACCAGGCAATTTTTGTGTATTTCACTGGTAGCTCCCGAAATTAGTAGTCTGTATTGACAGTTAGTAGGTATAATTTGTGTGTGATTCCAATTTACTATAGCAATCTGGGTTTTGTATTCTAGCACTGTTATTATAGACTGGTAAATTATATTTTAACTCAGCCAGTCCAAAATGGGCATTTTTCTTGTTCTGACTCGAGTGTTCCGTCCTGGTGGAAAAACGATAGTTCCCTCTTTTAAATCACTTAAAATAGAAACTCTTAAGTGAGTTTTACATTCTTAAATATATAACCCCCCGTCTGGGCCTAGGAAACAAAGGATGCTCTAATGTAATACTCGAAAGTGCGAATGACTCTTGTATTACCAACACACTTAATGTCCAGGTGAAGTAATTGAGTTACACTAGCTTTCGTAGTCTTTGGCCAAAACCATCAAGAAATTATAACGATAGTTTTTTTTTTTTAATTTATTTTCACTAACATTCATACAGTATAGATCGTTTAGACATTACACCGTCCGATATCTGTTTTAATGTGATCAGTAATATTAATTTTTTTTTAATTTATTCACTAAAAATGAACAGTGACCAATCATTTTTTCCTCGCAGAATATTTCACACTGACTTCGTTAACCACGAGTTCAGGGTACATTAGTGGTGATCTTTTCATTAGGACTTTACTTCTTTACTCCCAAATAGAACCTTTGAATTCTGGACAACCATCAACACAGTTTCTTCTTATCCACTGACGGCCCGGTGCAAATTTTTAAAGTACATACGATAGCTCCGAATTCATTGCCAATTATAGGGAGATGATATTTGGTAAAGAGTCCCAATTACTGATTTCAAGAATCAAATCTCGATGATTAAGTTGGAACTAGATTCGAGGACCTTAGAACTCAAAATCGAGTGGTTAGACTCTTCGAAGAGTCGGAAATAAAAGACAGCGACCACCCACACACTTCACATCTGTGCATATGGTAGCAATCGTTCTATGAATATTTTTAAAGTGAGATCAAGTGATGTTACTATTTAAAACAAAACCAATATTATCAAATCTTTAAAAGATATGAACTATAATATCCTATATTTCTATAATGTAATTATCATTAGGGAGTCTTACACAAGTATATATTCACGAAAATATAAACAGATTTTAATTTGAGAAGGATCAAAACTGCTCATAAACTTATATTACAGTAAAGATTTTTTTTCGGTTTGAACCTTTGTTAGTTTTTAATCAACTCGTAATTTTACTCTTAAGCATTTCTGATGAAATTTCAGCTGTGAGGTATTCGTTCAGTGTTTATTTTTCAATGCCTGTTATTTTTCGTGTTTATATTTTCTAATTAATTTTATATTTGTTAGTATTTATACAATGTTAGGTCTGACAAACGTTAATAATACACATTGTATTGACTACATAATGTAGAAACATTTACATTATTTTTCTACGCTTTTTCTATAAACAAATGCATAGACTGAAAATGAAATCATACCAGAACAAATTTTGAACAAACTTCAGATAAAAATATATTTCATCATAAAGGCATAGCATATTAATTAACTGTCTATTCCAACAAAACGAATAAAAGTAATGGGTATTGGCCCTTAATTAAGTAACTATGAGCTGAACAAACGGGTAAAGCAACTTTAACTACATCGAATTGCATTGTTCCACTCTCTGTGTAATGTCATCATGAATGATCTATTGACATCATATGATTGAAGTTCTCAGCATCAAAAGCTAATATACTGCTCATTTACCTATATGAATTAATTGGGTCAAAGTATATTAAAATAAACTAATTAAGTAGTAATTATATAACATATTTTGCAATTATTTATTTAATTCAACTATTACTTTAAAAACATGTAAGTATTATTATCAATAACTCGTTACGTATTTTCAACCTCATTTATTATTAAGGCAATATTGTATTGTGTATTTATAAAAATATTGATAATATTTATATTATTTACATTATTTATTTATATTAAATATTTATAAACTTTCTTGTTAGTACACTTTTTCGTGGAATATTCTAAGGAAATATTATTTTTGTATTTAAAATATATATATATATATATATACAATACATATAATATATATACTATATATATATAAAATATATTATATATAAATCATTTTTATTTATAAATAGGAGTATGAGGCAATAAGGATGGACTCAGGCTTTAACTATATCCTGTAGTTTTCTTCAAAACACTGTCGCGAAACCGATTACACTTATTGCAGCAATAACGAGTTGTTTTAATAAACATAATTAATTGAATTTTAAGTTGGGTAAAGACAACCAGGCTATATCCTATAATGTTTATTGTATAGAGAGAGTAGAAAGTTGGAATGGATAACAATATAAGGTCGTATGTGGGACAATTGATGCTATATAAATTATATTAAGGTCAGTCATTATCTCAATGTTGATGTGACTAGACCTCGTTATCAGATACTGTACAGTCTATACAGACTTTCTCCTTTCCGTCATTAACCGATGTGTTTTGCTAGATCATAACTAAATATATGTATTTTTTTCATACAAGGTTTTACAGGCTACCAGACCAATATTTGTATACGAAGAAATGTATGAGCTTGGACGACCAATTACATTTAAACTCTCTAAATGCGGTATCGGCTGCTTTTTAAAAGTAGTTTTACCCGTGTATATTTATATGCTGCAAGGTGTGCATCTTTCTTGTTCCACCAGGTTGAATCCTCTTAAATTCCCATGTGTTCTGAAAACTTATGCTTTGTAATGTTTAGTTACCCACTTGAAGCGTTTCCTCTCCTTTATATTTTTCTCGAATAGGGTGATTGGCAATTAGAAAGGGGAATTGGTCTTTGAGTAGATTGGTTTGTCCTAGGGTAGGGTTTCTAAGAGAACGTGTTTGATCAGGTTCTTAGGTTGGGAAAAATGATTTTCTTTTGTCTCAAGACCACTAACTTTGACCTGTGTAGCTTTTGTGTAAAATACAAGCATGACAAGTTAATACATGGGTTTAAAATAGTGGTTTATTTAAGGTAGTTAAATAGACATTTGGGACAGATATGCTTAGTTAAGGCTTTGTCATTTTTAACCGAGAATATAAAAAAATTGTAACTGTCATCAGTTTAATTTATCATAAATTTTACTGCGCATTCTTTGTCCTGATACAGAATAATACAAACAGAGACGAAACTAGTGCTAGTTTAAGTACCCCAAACCATAAGCAATCTGTATACAGTTAACTATCGGTATCCACTTTTATTTCAACCACTCGCACTTTAATGAGCGGACAGGCTTGCCTTGGGTTTAGCATGTAAAATCTTTATTAAGAATGATGTTTTAAATTTAAGAAGAAAGGGGCAAGTTTATTGTGAGGGCCATAATGAAAAAACATGGCGATTCGTTGCTGCTCATTCGGTTTTATGGACTTTTCCTTTAGGGCTTTGTTTAAGGTAAGGAATAAAGTAAAAAATAGAAATTCGCCATTCAAGTGACGTTTTTAACCTTCTTTAGTACCTACAAGTGAACTCTGGATGGATAGAGCAGCTGGTAATGGAGGAAGGAGACCGTGATTTATGCTATTAAACCTAGTTTGACTTAAAATTTATTAAGACCAAGTACATTTGTACTGCTGACACTTATTACTCTTGCTATTACCTCGGGGTGGATTTCAAATTACTCGTCAAGTGGGTGGGATCATTTGTCTGTTTCTTCTTCACATAATAAACGCTTCATTGAACATGATCCAGATACAGTCATGTACATTTTTCTTTATCTTCAGGTTGTCAAATGTAACATCGAGATATATGAATAGCTAGACCGCTCCATTCGTGGTTCGTTTCAGCTATTGCTATGGTTGCCAACATTACGGTAGAGCGTTTTCTATTGCATAATGTTGTTACAGTACGTGTTTAATCTCTGGTTCACCATCCCTGGTTTATTTCAATAGAGACTGTCAAAATTTAATACCACCATCATCACCAGCAATTATAGTAATTTCCTATTCCGAAGAGGTTAAGAAGTGATTATTTTATGACAAGACTGCCATTACTACGACCGTATGGATAATATATTTTTTCTAAGTAAATACTTAAGAAAAATACGTTTTTGTCACTGCTTAAACTGCAAGGATGGAGTCAGCTCCTTATGAAATTCTTTAGTCGAAATTAAGCGCATTCATACACATGTATTATACTTACATTTCAGAGTTCTTAAAATGTCTTTGTAACATCATTTGGTCGTTTATGTGAACCCTAACTTTGTTTCTTAGAGAAGGACAAGTGAATTTTTCTATATGAAGAAAGGTGATATCTATGAAACATGTTCAGGTCAGGTCTTGATTTTAGAGTTAAATGAGAAAAAAAGATCAGTATTGTTAGAAATAGTAACTCTCCAATCTTTATTTTCTTTTTCTTTTATATATATAAAAAACTAAATAAGAAACTTTTCTAAATTTGGGCATATGTATCCCTTTTGAATTTAATTAGTTTTATTAAAAACAAAATAGGGCGCACCACTGGAAATGCTATAATTTCAATTAAGATATGAAAAATGAGTTGCTACTCTTCGAATAATGTTCACCCAGGCTACATACGTTAGCCCGGGTTACGGTATTATCTGATTAAACTGCAGTGGAAACTTGGCTCAATCTACCGTAATTTAATCGAATATGTGCAGTTATGTTAGGTTTTCACGTAAAAGAGCTCTGTATATAAAGAATATAAATATAGTGAAATGTTGCTTGAATATACAAAACATTTGCAAACTAACGTCTTTGTATACAAATTATCCTACCGAATTTACTGTTTGTATTTAAATGCATTATTAATATCAATAATTCATATCTGTAACACGCGATAATGAGACAGTGTTGGTGAGCTGGAGAAATGTAATTTTTATTTCGTAAAAACGTTACTCGTATAAAAACAGGTAGAATATTATGAATATTATTTCAACTTTGGTTTTAAGGTATTAAAACCTACTTTTTTGGTATTAGAATACTTGTAGATTTAGCCATCCATAACTTTACTTTGATATATCATTCAAGCCTGTTTAAAAAATTTCAGTTTTTCAAAATAGGTGTATAGAGAGGGCTAGTAACTACCTCCTATGACATATTGAAAACCTAATTGCACTTTCTGAGACACGTTACTTTATTAGAACGTACACGGATATTATGAAAGTTATACGTTCCAAAAAACATGCATGGTTAACCAATATTTTTATATTTTAACTTGATTGCATTTTCAGATAAAACTAAAAGTTTTTATTCTCCTTTCTGGTATTTTAAAAACATTTATATTACTATGAATGAATTAAGCTATTTTCTATATATTTGTGTCTTATTACTAATGGTAAGACTATTAATTCTTATTTTTTATTTCAAGGTTTTGAGCTACGTACAAACATAACTCCAAATTTCAGGAGTTAAGTCTGCAACAGCATCAGATTTCAGATACTGTACTTAAGTGGAAGGTGAACTGGAGCTAAACTCAACATCCGCAGCGCAGTAAAGATTAGAACTTGAATGTCTAGTTTAAAGGGGATTAATTAAGAAGTTTTCCAAACATTCTCTCATGCCAGGGTTCAATACTGGAACGGAATAATTAATGAGTAAGTTGCACCTTAACATGGAACTGTTTGGTGTGTTGCCATGGAAACAAGACTGATTGTCGTACCTTGTTTGTTACTGTCGGGGAAATTTTTGAATGAGAGTATAGTTACATACTTTATAACTGTCATATTAAATGTACAAATATCAATATTGGTCAATGTACGCAAAGTATTTGAATTACAAATAAAGTTGGATAGGATTTCAAAAACTTCGCACTGGCAAGTACAGTTAGGTTTATGTGAAAAAGTAAACAGTTTTTATTGATATCGGCTTTAAATATCTTTATAATTTGTTAGAAGCCTCTAAATTCCAGAGGATTTGGGAAAACTCGCGACCCAACGCTCACACACTCTATAAGAGGCAGCCCGGCTATCTACCGTGATGACACACATACTAGGCTTTACTCTAAAAAATTTTTTTTACATTTTTATGTTAGGTTAATAACTCTGCATTTTATTTCAAGAAAATAGTCGAAACACGACATGCCTACGATATTCCTGACGTATCTTAGAAACATTGGGGGTCAACTATCAACTCAACTTTGTACTATAAGTTACTTAGACTTTGTAATAAACACTTGTTAATAAAGCAGAACATTATTATATATTAGAAAATATAAAACAGTATCGATATTACACTATTTTAATGATAAATAATAATAATAAGAACTATACAGTAATCATTCTCGTTATTAGATTAAACGTATGCTAATTTCGTTATAGTTTTCTAATTTTTTAATATAATTATGTTTTCCATTATTGGCAAGTGCTTATTAAATAAAGACTGAGTAACTGATAATACAAAGTTGAGTTGATCGTTGACCCCTTTGTTTCTAGGGATGCGTTAGAAATGTCGAGGTTATTTTATGTTTGGACTTAATTTCATGAAATAAAATGCAGATTAAAAAAATTACAAAAATATTGTTTAAACGGAAAAATTATAAAACGTAGACAAATTATATGAGTCACCTGTATGGTGACGGCAGGTATGTCGGGCTGCGCGTGTGACGTGTGCCCTGTCGGGTGTAAAGGTCGCCTCTGGGACTCTTGATATAACGGACAAACTATAGATATTGTTACAATTATATAAACTTTGACATTCTTCTAAGTATAAGTTTAAGTTTTTTAAAGCAATGGTTTAAATCTACGAATTTAATCCTATATTTTCCATGTAGGCTATGGGTACGTATTAAATCGTATGATTCATTTAGTCATAACTCGTTAATGGTCATAAAGTGCAATGCACAAGATAGTAGTGACAGGATTAAGATATAGTCCTATAAAACAACATAAAAGTAGGAACAAAACATTGTAATTAGTGATTTAAATCAATTGAGAGTCATAAAATATATTAAGTTTTCATAGTGAAGTGTGACAGTTTAGTAATAAAAATATACTGGGAAAACCTTATTTTACAAACACTCCCAATATAATTCAGATTAAATAATGAAATAACAAACTCGTCTTTATTCAGCTCAACTTTACACGAGGAGAAATTAATTAAAATTTTTACATTTAAAATAATTTTAAAGTAAATGGATATTTTATATTCGTAACAGTACAGATTTGTTTGGATTTATAATAAATGTTTGAGCTATAAATGACGATCTAAACTAGTTCGAGTAATCACAAATGTTTATGTGCCCGTGTTTGTGTGTGTAAATACGGAAATTTGTAGAGAATGATGTATGTTGGACAATTTAAAGAGAGGGAGCACCTCATGGAACCATATATTTCGTAAACTAATTTTTAAAATGAAACAATAAGCAATACCCAATTAGTCAGGTAAAATAGAAATTCCAAATTGTTAAGGGGTTGAAAAGCTTGAATGTAAGTAGTTAGTAAAATTTTTGAAAGCTTAATTTGTCGTTGATTAAACGTAACAGTGTTGTGTTGCTTAAAGTCTGGATATGTTTGCTACATGTATAAAATGTATTACACACACACACACACACACACACACACACACACACACACACACACACACACACACACACCTGAAGACTCAAACTCTTTGACATTTTTCTTTAGACAAAATTTTTAACTCGAAATATTTGATGCAAGAATTCTACCTTTATAGTAAGGTCTCTTTATATAATACAAACAAAATTAAGGGCGTAAAGGTTATTGACATTTAACAATGGTTCATGAGACCTAAATTCATATTCATTGTTTGGAAAACCACGTGGTAATAAATAAATAAATATATATATATATATATATATATATATATATATATATACATGTATATATACATTCAAAAAAAACACGTAGACAATGTAGTAAATATAGGATTATCATTACAAGAGTTACAAAGTTTACTACTAGCCCAATTTTGTGGAAGAAACGTTTCTAGATAAAATCGATACTAGCATTTATAACTGTTTGACTAGAATTTTTAAAACAAAGATATAATTTCTGATTACTTCCGGGATGAGGTAGTTCTCAGTAAAGAAATGTATGAGTATTGGCGTTTATTATGAATTGTGTACTATCTAGTACGTGAGATGTAGTTTTTTTTTAATAAGCCCAATAACGTGTCTTCAGAAATTAAGTTGTGTATTTTATGGTATTTTTTTGGTATTGTGTGGACTTTCCATTCCGATAAAAATTTTGTCAGCTAAATAACATTTTAACTTTTATAACCTAACATAATACCAGATTATAAAAACAGTAACATGATTTTATTCGTTATACGTCTGTTATGGCCTAGAACAGTATTCAAACTCTGGAGTACATCATTTATGCGTCGACAGTAGTAATGTGGTAACGCTGTGAACGTGTCCTCACTCCACAAACTGTTAACGTGCTGGCAGTAACGTTTTACCATCTACTATTAATATCCTTCCTTTACTGTGTTTTACTATACGAAAATCTCATTTACAAGTACTCTCTTTCCTAAAATACTAAGAGGTAAAAAAGGTAGCAATACCCGACCTGAATTTCAACCCTATCATGATGTTTGTTCTGAGGAAAGGATAAAAAAATAAGATGCCTATTCTAATGCAGGACACAATATCGTACAAAACATCATAATGTAACATTTAATGATGGTTTTCTTTTGTATCTCAAGGCAAAATGAAAATTGCAATATATTTCAAAGAAATACATCAAATCACATGTTTACAAAAAATAGTGTTGTGTACGTTTGTTTATTGTTTACAACTGTTTATGAATAAACCTCAAATACTTAAATACTATATATGGTTGATAAAAGCTGTTTGGAGTAATAATAAGAAAGCCACAAAATGTTAGCTATACAAAGATTGTATATATCACTCGTCAACAAAAATATGAAATATATACTGATAGAAGCAACATGCACACATTTTAAACATGAAAGCAATCGAATTTAAAGCATTCATAAGCATTTAACATGCTAGCTATAAACAAATTTATTTTATTGTAGAATTTGAATATGCTAATAAACAAATTAATTCGTGAGAGAAAACTTCTACTTCTGTGGATGAATATATCTGTGCGGTTTTCAAAGAGAACAGCTTTTTATTACACAGGAAAAGAAGTTTGACGGTGCCTGACACCTTTTAAGGAGAGAGTATGGCAGAAAAGATGCAATTGGTTTTCAACAGCCGATTACTAACGATATATCTCCGATTTAATCTGAAGAGCAAGAGAACATAAGAGAAGAGATAGTTACAGTTAAATACGAGTTTAGTAGGAGAGCTGGATCGAAAAGAGCGTTTGTATTGTAACATTTTATAGAATTATTTTAAAATATTTAAGTTTTTTTTACCTAACTTTTATTCTGTAACATGAATAAAGTCAATGGCATATTTATTTCACTCAGGATTAAATTTTGATTGATACATCAGTAACGCCCATTTTAACATAAAATGAATATCGAATTCCACCTTTATAATAATATAGGAAAAGTAAATAAGTAATAACTATTTAACTTGTTGCTTCCACTTGCTTCTCTATTAATATTAATATTATAAACACTGGGACATATGTCTTGAAACTGTATCCCAGATGTATTTATATAGAAACTTAATATCCTAATCAATTTTAACCGCATAGTCTGAAAGAATATAAATGTAAAACTAGTGTTTCTTTTAGCGATACATGGGTCATTGAGGTGAAACTATCAAAGGAATGGGTATTCGAAACCAACAGCCATACTTCATGTGATAATTTATGTGTATTATTTGACTTTGATTACTATAGGCGTAAGAGTTAAATTGCGGAACAGATATCTGTTTTAGAGTGGTATAAAATGTAGTATATTTAATCTATTTCTAATGGAAAGAGGGACTCAAAATAAACATATATTTAATGACTAAAAGTTTTGAATGAAACATGATTATGTAAACGAAACAGTAATTAAATAATAAGTAAATACACAAAAATTAACTTTGCCATCAACATGCTACAAGTCACTTTTTAGTACAAGTTTCAATTAGATGAAGCATTTTTAAAGTATCCTAATGGTAGTTTTCTGCAAGTGTATTGAAGCATCGAATCCACATTCAGCCAATAAATAGGGCAAGAACATTAGGCGAGCTGAAACCCGTATTCAATAGATTAATAATCGCAAAACCTCGAGTTTCATATTGGTATCTAATGATAGAAAGTTCCTTTGGTTCAATGGCCACAGTGGGCAGTAATATGATAACATAACTGGCTTTTATGGATGAGTTGTCTAAAGATTGAGAGCTAAACACTGTATTTGAATAAGTACTTAATTTTCTGTTTTTCTTTATCAATCATTGTAAATTAATTTCAACACTTCAAAACACTACATTTATTTTTTAAATGATTTCTTATAAGTCAGAATTCCACTCTTGACAGATTAAAACATCTATGTTTAAATAATTATGTACAAAATTAATTTTGAAGTAAAAAGTAGGGTAGAAAGGTAGAGTTACAGCGCGCTGGTCAGTAACAAAGGGAGCGGAAAACCCGCAACAACTGCTCATTAGCTCGGTACAGGCAGCGACATATACAACCCTGGTCGTCGCGTCGTACAGGTACCTCGCGTTCCACGACCTCAGAATTTGTTGTATCACTAGCTAATGATGGCCCTTTCTCTTTTGACCTCATTAATAATATAATAGTTCATTATTTATTATCTTTATCTTAATGTATTTTAGTTTATGTGAACCTGGATGTAATCATTTGATAAAATGTTCCTTTCCCATCTGGAATTCCACAAAGAAGCTTAGTTATCTTTACATCCTGCCAGGTAGTAATACAGTAATGGATTACTATTTATGGTTTATAGATTAAAACAATTGTTTGGTATAGGCTCGTTAATTACTTTTTTTTAATTATACTTTGTACAGTTAAAGTACCTTAATAAAAAAACAGGTTTTCTTCAGAACAAACAGATTACGTCTTAAAGTAAAAAGAATATCCCTGAGAAATGTAATTAATTTGAAATTTCTGTACATTTTGTCTTCCATAGTTCTGACAGAACATACAAATTTATTTAAAGTTATGCAAGAAACCACATTTATGCAAGAAGAAGTATGTGATGCATAATTCTTTTTATATGAGTCTGTCTGTCTATCTCGAGAACTGAATGAGCTATAGGTTAAAAATTATGCATCAAGCGTTATATACGAGCTCATATAATATATATGACTTCAAAGTTTACATGGAATACTAAACTATCTTTACATTGATATTATAGACAACAATGATGAAAACAAGACAAAACCTAAATAAATAAATTTGAACTTTGTACAACCATATAAGATTTTAACAAGCGAACACTTATTCACAGAGTAAAAAATAAAATATAATAGACTGTAGTCGGAGTCGGTGATAATATTTGACTTTAGCGCATTCTTACGTTGTAGTAATCTCTGTTTAAACTTATATTAGGATTCTGCTAAAAACCTAAATTGGAGAAGAAAAACGTTAATGACTCATGATGCATGATATCTCGAGTCATATTTCAAGTTTATATTTTGCTTTTGCAAAAAAATGTATTTAAATATAGACAAGAATGAGTTCCATGATCGTGCACGTCCATCCAACCTAGGAATTTGGCTAGCGTAATTGATGCCTATTACTCAGTAGGCTAACAAAATGTCCCTTTTGTTTTCCAGGCATATGTAAACAAATATTTTTTTATATGATTTTATGCGTCTGTCTATCGCAGACTGTCTATTTTAACGTCGGAAATTTTGCATGTAATCTAACATGTGGTGTGGCGTACTCTTACCTTAGATGTATTTATCTTAGGAGAGTCTTACATCGTATTTATCTTTTCAGTACTTGTTGTGTTTGAGATGTATCAGTAGCAATCTAACTGGCAGTCCTATTTACTTGACTCCTTCTTCTAGTAGGTCAACTTATTGCTTATTTTCAATGAAACTCAATTTCCGCTTATCAGCATTTTTCTTTATTAATATGACTTTAAAACGCGTAGCATCATGTTCTTTAATAGTGTTTTAATTTATTTTTTTTAAATTTTTAATTACATGCCTGTATTGGCCCCATTAACAAGAATAGAATCATTGCATTATATTTCATCCGTAAATCAACATACACGATTTATTTTATATTATCTTCGTTCAGTAGTGTCAAAATACACCGATTAAGTTTAATCTATTATATTAATGTTACCTTAATTTTAATAATTATAACAATATATCCAAGTATCTGGTGGTTATGTAACATCAACTTTGACCGATATATCTGAGTACACTATTAACTACTAGGCAATACTTAACACCACGAGAATATCGTGTAAAAGTTAAAAAAATGTGTAATAAAATCTCATAGACATTTAAACCTGGGTCTGCCAAAATACGTTGTCCTATTTTTTTAAATAACTTGAATTCATCGCGTTTATCTAATTTCGTCGGATCCCCTATCTACTATAAATATGAAGCAAAATATTGGATATTACTTAAAATAAACTATTTCTATTAGATTTTGTTTTATGAATTTGTCTTGAAACCTTAATATTTGTAGTGTGGCATACTCTTGTGAAGTAACACATATACATTTTATGTATCTTCCAGGTTTCGTAGAAAAATCATACAAACAATATATTAAATTGAAATAATATTTATTGTATTTGTAAAGAGTTAAAAATACTAATGAAATGTTGGGACCAAATTATTAACAAAATATAATTAATGTTAAAATATAAACGAATCGTGATGTTTTAAAAAATATAGATAGTACCTTACTCAGTTTTCTTTTACCAATGGGCCACAAAGAGGGGAAATACAATATTTCTGTGAAACCCAACCCAAACATTCCACTGGATCAGATACTCGTTACTTACTATCAGTGCATATTTTATCATTTTTACTAAAAGTAAATTTTATTTGAAAAGGGCAGATTCTCTATTTGGCATTGAATAGCATCCGTGTATTCTTATTTATAATTTTCTTAAACTACGATTCGAATAGCCTGAAAGTAATTTGATGAATGTAATTGTTGTGTACTGCTACTTGTACTAGCTCAACTACTTTCTTGTCTGCACATTAAGGTTTAAATTATATTTTTACACTAAATTCGACATATATTTTGACATAGTGTGGTAATTTTAAGTATAAATGTTTTCAAAACCATTATAAATGTATTTTATCAGTTCAAAATATTCTTTAAGTATTAAAGGTGGTTTTATTTTATCTGATTGCTTAAACAAAATGGAGATTTCCATCTCTCATATATTCAAAAGTTATAAGTACAGTGCAAACAATTAGGAAAAGATATTTGAATAAAACAATGATAAATTCAACGGATGTTACTCTAATGACTTTAACCCATGTCCCGTAGTTTTTTCTAATCTCCCGTTCCTGTCTGTTTAATTTTATCTTTGCTACGTGTAATTTTTAAAAATACATTCCATCATTTCATTTTACTTTATACAACCAGAAAAATGTTAAAATATTAATTAGGTCGATGTATTCTTTTATTACCTAATTATGGAAAATATAGAAACTAACTACGTTTATTTTGTTAATTTCATTAACAACTATTGAACTTACATGCATTAACTTCTTTGAATCTTAATTTTTACTTATTTCTCAAAATACTATGATTCGATATATTCTATACAAATCTGTCTGTGCTAAATATACTGACATGTAAAATTACAGTTAACGTTATAATATATAGGCGTTTATACCATAATCAATATTCTGGTAAAGTTTTCTTACAATTTTTACGAACACTCCTCAAATAAATGACACAATAATATTGTTTACATGTCATTTTTGCAAAACTGTCATAAACAATTATTTTGTATTTTCTTAACTAGTTAATTTCCTTAAACTCGAATAAAACCTCAAACAGAAAATTTTTTTTGGCTTCCAAAGAATATTTAATAAGTATACAGGTATATTAATTATTTATCATGATTTGTTATGCAAAATTGTATAATGTTTTATAAGTTTAATACGATTTAATAGATTTTTCAACAGGAAAAATGCACAGGAATATCCGTATATTAAACCGTTCCTAATATACATATCCCAAATGAGAGTGGCAGTAAGCAAGTAATCAGGTAAGTGGTCGAGACGCTTCCTTTTGTTGTAGACAGATGTATACCTTTAATGTTCATTCATTTACATGCAACATTTAAAAGGACTAAGTCTTTCTGAACGGTTGCAGACTACAAGTTTCACTAAGCACTAACGTATTAATTGTTGAATTAGCCAGTAATTTTTTCAAATTGTTATTTACATTCGTCCATATTCGTGGCCAAAACATTAAATTACTTCGCAGTATTTGGTCATCTTTGGCAGTAGTTTCCATTCCGTTGTGTTTACAAGTGCAACATATTCAAGTGCCCTCTTATCTGTCAATTCATTTATAAATTACAAGATTGATCCTGTTATAGTTAAATGTTACGTGTAGGTTCACTTAAAACTATTTAAAAATATTAGTGTGTTGTGTACATTTTTAACTAAAAAATATGTTTTGATAAAAACTAATGAAGATGTGAAAATACGAGTATAATTATCATTTTGATTAACCACTCCCTAACTGTATGCTTTAACTTTCTTAAAAAATAAGAATATTTCATACAAACATTCCAAAAGATTTGCAACATTTATTTGTGTTTTATTCTTGGGAAAAAACCTTCTTCATAGTGATCATAAACCGAGGATCATCACACTTCAATAAAATTTGGTTAGTAAATGTGCGAATAATTATAATTAGACCAAAGTACTTGATATTTAATTTACTTTACAAGATCACAACTATTTTAAAACTAAGTATTCTTAGTTACTATTTTACTCTCTTTTTATTTTTATTTAATTACTATTATGAGATCAATTAAGTTACACAAATAAGATAATATTGATGAACCACGTAGAGAATGATGGATATATTTTTTTTTTATTTTTTCTTAGCCACCTATAATCGAAGTAACGCCTATAAAAACGTTTTCTTAGTTTCAATTCCCTGGTTCATTAAATTTTTTTTGAAATTAATTTTAAAACTGTCTTTAAATAATTTTGATATTAGTTAACACAGCTTGATTGTGTGCCAGTAGAGTATTACAAAGTATATTTGCTATCTTCTTTGACAGGGTTTAGAGAACCAGGGAATTGAAACTATGAAAACGTTTTCTAGTGAGAAAGGACTGCCGAGGATGAAACGACAATTAATGGAACATTTAGTTACGTTTAGTAAATTTATACTAACCACAGAGCTCTTAAAAACTGTATTAAATTACATATATGTACGTTATTATATATCGGGATAGATACAGCCGATATGTTGCAGAGTCCTCTCCCTATGTAGTTTCCTGAGGCAGGGATACGGTCCGATACAGAACACTGCCGGCCAAGTCAAGGTTAAATAATATGATATCATTACTTTTCCAACGAAGATAAAATTTTCCCGTCATTATTTAATTTATTAATTAGATCCGTACTGATAAAATGATCCTGAAGTATAGCTGATCGAAGATTGAATTTTGAAGATAGTATGTGGCCAACACATGTACATGTACGGGTCGGTCTTCGTTGTAAAACTGCAGTACATCGTAATCCTAATAATATTATATATGCGAATGTAAGTTAGTTTGTTACGCTTTCACGCTAAAACTATTCAATCTGTTGTACTGAAATTTTACATTAACATTCCTAAGTTCCCTAGGATGAACATAGGCCTAATCGTATTTCGTAAATCCTTTCGGACTACGCCCCACTGGTCTGTAAAGTAACGAAATATCCTATCTTAGTCATTTCTGCAATATTAATTGAATGAGCCTGTCAAATTTAATCAGCTGTTCTGTTTGATCATTGTTCATTATTTTCAATTTGGTTACGTTTATAGTAAGTAAAGCTTTTTATAACGTAACCGCCGTTTTAGATTTCAACGATTAGGTGAGTACTAATCTACCTTATAATATGCCCTAAAATATAAGAAGATCAGAATTTAACTGCGAAGAATCCCTTCAAAGCAGAAGGCAAGAACTATGCTAGATGAAAGTTCACTGGACTGTTCTTTTGAACTAATTTACCAATTCCAGTTCTAAAACTTCTTAAATATTCAAAGACTTTACTATAAATTTTAACACTGATATAAATAAAACCCGTCTTAGTTTTTGTTTGACAGAAGTAGGGTTCTCTTATTTGTGTTATATACTCTCTTGATCGAAAAAAAAACAATGGAAAAAACATACAGAAAACTAAGTAAATTACAATTGCCACAATTATAAAATTTTTAACGTATTTTCTTGATCATGAAACAAGGCGTCGGAAATTTAGTTCACTTCAACCAGCAGTGGTTATAAACGTGAACGCCTTCTATATTGCATGCAAAGCAGCGGGTAACTGCTAGCAGTGCTTATACAAGAGAAAATGTTGTCTAACTTTTACTGTACAATTAAAAACCGTTATGAAACCTATCTAAACTGCCCTTGACATAAGTAGGCTTCTCAGAGCTGTGTACGTATATATATTTTATTGTTCGGGAGAGAGGCAAAATCAGCTTTGGAACAACAAAACCAATACCGAACTAGTTAAAATAACCATAAGTATATATTTTATACACATTTTTTTATCGTTGGAAGACTTAACAAACTTAACATTGGCTTCGGAAATATAATGTACTCGAACCAGAAGTGCTCTTACAGGTGCTAAACCTGAGAAATCGCGTGCGAAGCCGCGGGTAACTGCTAGTGAATAATAAATTATAATTTCATAATTATATTATCAAGTCAGGACATGACCGTGGGTAATATAGTAAATTAATGAAGGTCACCAAAGTAGAGGCCAGTCGATAACTACTGGGCAGACCAGACATTCATTAATTGATACTGATAAGACCTCCACTAAAACTGTACAAACATGTTAGATAAAAAAAAAACTTTTGCCAAAGGCACATTGCCATACTCTTCACTTATATTCCAAGTGACCTTGAATGTAAAATTATATGTGCAATCCACACAATCATTAGTAAAGCTACAATTTCAAACTAGAATATTTATCGATTAACTCAGAAAATCTTTATTAACTTAATAACACTCTTATACTCTCTTTACTCTATCCTTACACATTTCTGTTAGACGGTACCGAAGGAATCCCTTTCCGTTTAATTTTAAGGGCTGACCTATATTAAATAGTTTTAAAGGAGGTAGTATCAAATTAGTTTTCATATATGTCTTAATATGGAACGATATTGGTAAAAAGATTGCTGTCAAGACATTACAGTTTTAATTTAAAATCTTTGGATTCTTACTGTTACGTGAGACTGAACAGTCTCTACAGTAACTCTTTGTAACTTTCTCTGACTATTCACTGGCGATTGCACGGTGAGGCCTCCCTACTTTAAGCCCAGGCTTGTTAAACACTTCTAAGGTTATACCAATATTCTTTAATAAGGTTATACATCAAGTAAAATCTGAACTCTGGAATACTTTGTTAATTGATATTTTATGAATATCATAACACATAATACCTAGTAATAACACATATTAGATAACATAACAGTACTGATAGATATTAAATTCAATTAAATAATAACATGTACAGTATAATGTATTAAAAAACTTTCGTGATTCCTCAATAAACATTTTTATCAAACGGTAATATATTTATATATTATACTTTAAGTCATGTAAATTAATTTTAAAAAATCCTTTAAATGATTTTGATATTAGTTAATCACAGTTTGATTGTGTGTCAGTAGAGTACTATAAAGTATATTTGTTATCTTATTTGGCAGGGTTTAGAGATCCAGGGAATTTAAACTAAGAAAAACATTTTAAGCGAGAATGGGCTGCCGAGAATGAAACTATTATTAATGGAACATTTAATTACGTTTAGTAGGCCCAGCTTGAAAAGGTTTCGTGTATAATAATTCAATATGTAGTTAAGTGGCCCGTCTTTGAATGTGTACTAGCATATGTCGCTTCTTTGTAAGGAAACACGTGTTATCTCGTGCACAAAATATAATGGGTAAAAGCTATATGTAATTTTTCTTACTATGCAACTCTAAAGTCATATACACGTTACTTCAGTACTTATGTTCCGAGCATTAAAAGTTGGAGTTTAAACAGTGTGTTTCTAAATTGTTTATTATTAATCTATCGATTACGATGTAACTAATCTGTTACGTCCACTAGTGTAATAAAATGGATTAAATATTATTTAAGTTTGTTAATTCCTATAATTTTTGAAATATTGACTCGTACAATAATATTTAAAAAATTAAATGTTCTACCACACATTACCTTTAATATTATTGGACCACAAACACAACGAAAATAAATACGAACTTATCATAAATAATTTGTTACAACGTATTGCTCACACCTGTATATACGAATATATTCAACTGCTGATAACCAACAGCTTGTTCTCCACAATTTACATTGAAAAAATATTGGGTCATTGCATTTACTGTGAAACCCACAGCAGGTCATAGCAAAATTAACAACTAGATACCACGAATTAGAAAATGATAAACTTCCAACCCCCGTGTCTCACCCTAAATACTATCAGACCCATCTCATAAAATCAAGTAATTTTGAATTTCATTTGGCTACGCTAGCTCAACCATAACATACGTTGCCATGGAAAACTACATATTGGAATATAATTGTGAAATTGGCGTTAAATTCAACATAAAAAACGCAAATCAATCGTGTTCCCTTTTTAGGTGGGTCAAGATCTAGCTATCTGGTGCTAGCTGATAAGATTCCTATAGTACTAATACTATCATAAGTGGTAACCTTAGAGATAATTAATTTTACTATCATTTTAGTTATTAAAAATACAAAATAAAGGTATAATCTGAGTAGTAAGATGTACTACAAATAGTTCACATAGAGCAAGAAGCTCAAAATCTCTCACTTCATTTGGTCCTCCTTGTCTTGTTTCTAGGTCCCATTAAATGGATAGCGGACTATATCTCAGTCAAGTCGCCTTGCAAGACGCGAAGACTAACTCTGTTAGCCTCTTCAGCCAAAAGCGGGCAGAATACAACAGGTCCTCATGCCTAGGCTCCATCTACTCAAAAAGTCATCCTCCACAGTAGATAAGACCTATCGATTTAGGTGAGTGATATATACCGTTCTCTGGTGTACTTTATATAAATATCTGTCCAAAAATAGGTTTTACAATCATAATATAGGATATAATTGGAGCATACTGTTTATACCAAATTACCTTTGTTGCCTTATGATAAAGTCCCATGATAACAACACTTTTCACTTTTCTCATAACCAAAAACTCCTCACTGACTCCAGTTTAATACTCTTTATTAAAGAAATCATGCCTTACAAATTCTTGTTTTAATTATTATAGTCTTATGAATTACGAGTAAAATATTTTACATAGTCCAGTCTTAACAATAATTAGTTCAAAGAATATAATTTCCCTTATACTCAATCAACTATCACTTTTACGAATACAAACCTCTGTATTTGTATTATTACACTAATCATCTAATTTGGAATAGTTATTAACATTATTATAACAAAAAAATTTAAAACAATATTTCATTTAAGGTTATTTAAGAATGTACCTATTAAACAGTTTCTAACGGCCAGTAAATAAAAACTGACAGTCAAACTAAGTCTGCTATAAATGAAATGTGAGTGATATTTAAAAGAACTAGAGGAAAATTACGGATTGTACCATATCACAGTGTGTCCTGAAAAGTGCTGTAATATGTATGCAATCCGTAACGCTAGTAACCTGAACAACATTAACGTAAATTTGATATTTATTTTATGATCTACTGAAGGTATCGATGCTTTGATGATGTATCTAGAGCCCATAACATGAAACTTAGCTCATATAATATAGCGAGTATACTCGAGTACGAGTTTGCGAGTATGAGTTACTATGCACTAATAACCAAGCCCATTACACAATAAATCTGTAAATCATTTCTGTAAACATGTTTCATGTAATCTAATTATGCGAAAGTGAGATGGATAAAGGTTGTTTAGCGCAACTACGTAGCTGATTTCTCTCACAGTACCACTGATTAAATGCGATCCGTGAGTCTCGTATTCTTCTTTATTACAGTATTATGTACTTTTTTCAATTACGTTAAATAAATATGCAAGCTAACAGATTATAATACACCGATTGCCCTATGCCATACGTGTGTTGAAACAAAAAAACACGTAGGAGTATTAGATGGTAGCATTTCTACGTAAACCACTCTGAGCTTAATGGAGTATAAGAGGATGACGCTGTCACTGAAATGTGTTGCCAAGAGAACCACCCAATATAGTATGACAGTGCATTACGCCTTCCTGTCGCACAAGCAGTGCGATACACAGAATGCACTTTTAAATCTAGGATCAAGGTTATCCTGGTGAAGACATTATTAGCAAGTCATTATTAAATTTGACATTCATCTTTTACTCACAGACACCTAAACTCACACGTTTAGTGGTAGATATAAAGTAATAATATTGTTAAATCCACTTTTATGACATGGTGACATTTGAAGGGCTAACCAATATTGCAAAACCCAGAAGAGCGATCGATCGTCGTAAACTGGTAAAGTTCCCCCTCACCACCTCTAAACCTTCTCCTTTATCTCTTTAACATTATGACCTCAACTCGCATAAAGCAAGGTGACCTATATTATTCTGAGGATTCATAGCTAATCTTAATTCTTAATGTAATCGTTTCCAATAATATTTAAGAGATTCAATTTTATTCCACGAATCATGTTAGAAATTGAACCATATAAATCTTTTTTTAATGACTACTAATCATGTTATGTGCTACGAAATATTATAAATGAATTTGGAAAATAAAATATGCTTCTTTAGGTTAAAACCTTTAAATGTAAAATTAAGCTTGCGGGGAGACTACCAATGAATTGAAATGAAATGAAAGACGACGAAGACCAGCTAAAGATAAGACAGAAAGTTGTTTCAAAGTGGATCTCAAAGAAAGGTTTTAACTGAGGTACAGCACCTAATTCGGAATAACGAAAAAGGAAATTCCAAACTCAAGCATAAAACATAAAATGAACCATGTCTAGTAACACATATATAACAATTCAGTTAATGTTTAGAAAATTTAAAACCTGTAAAAATGCGCAATATCGGGAAAACCAAAAGTAGGATACAATTTATGAAGAAGTATGTTTATTATTTGGAATAGAAGGTCACTTATAAAATTCACTACGTTTTAGGCTACTATGTTTAATCTTCTAATTACACACTATATAAAGTAAAGTAAAGAAGTCTTATTTTACCAGGCGAAGTTAGGGCTAAGAAGCCCTACACAACCTGGGGACCAAACGGCTTAAAGGTGACTTCCGAACCACCACCAATGACCGGGCAGGCGAGCTGCTTGCAAGGACAGGATGGCTCAGCGGTCACCCATCCAAGCAGCAGCCACGCTCGACGTTGCTTCATCTGGTTATCTTGCAATAACCGCTGTACCCACTAGACTGCGCCATTGGCCAGTGGACCAATGCACAATGCACAGTTTTGTTATTGGTTTGTGGTGGGTTGGTGTGGTGGTTGGTTGGAGTGTTACTATTTCTATAGACAATAGACAAATTCTTTATTTACAAATTCTTTGAGAATTGTAACTCGTCAAAAGTTGTTACATATCATATAAATACAATTGCGCACATTTAACTATAGTTTAAAAACAATGACAGAAAGTAAATTTCCAGTTTGGTTGTCAGTTTTGCTCTCTGTTCAGGTATTCTTCTGAGTAGAGTGGATTTAGCAGCAGCCAAAACTTCACCTCCTTCTTGAATTTTGCCGCACCAGGTCCCTTCAGGTATCCTGGCAGGTGGTTCCACAGTTTTAAACCCATGTAAGAGGGCTTCTCCTCAAACAGAGAAAGTCGATGCCCAGGAAGGTGAAAATCTGTCGCTCGTCTTGTGTTGTAATGATGTGTGTTACATCCTCTGGGAAAACCTCTCTCGTGCACACAGGTTACTGCCTCCAGCACGTACAAGTATACATCCGTCAGAATTGAGAGGTAGATAAAAGCTGGTCGACAACAACTCTCTCTTGGCTGTAAGTCAGCAAGTGTTCTCACTGCTTTTTTCTGTGTTACCAGCACACGTTGGAGATTTCCTGCAGATGAATTACCCCAGACCAGGAAACCATAGCGAAGGTTCGATTCAAATAAAGCAAAGTAGGCTGTTTTCGCAGAAGGTACGTCACTTATTGATTTTATTCTTTTAAACGACATACAGTCCAGTACCTAATTTCCTGCACAGGTTGTCAATGTGCGTTGTCCATTTGTGATCTTCATCTATTGTCACTTCCAAGTACTTTGCATCTGATGCTGCTTGGACGTTAGCCAGGTGCACAGTTTGTTCCTTTTTTGGGCCCAATATGAGTTGCTGGGTTTTAGCATCATTAACTACCAGGTTATTAACATGGCAGTACTGTACCGGCATTTTCATTGCAGTGAATGACTCTATCTCCCGGTTCTCTGGGGTTCTATCGGCTAAAAGTAGAACGGTATCATCTGCATACATCAGAGTTGTAGCAAATTCATCTAAGTACTTAGGTAAATCGTTCGTAAATAGAGTAAAGAGTACAGGTCCCAGGACTGATCCTTGGGAGACGGCCCTTAGAACTGGAAGTGGACTGGATCTGATTTGTGCAATTTTATTGTTTTGAGTATGCCGGATTTCAACTACCTGTTCTCTTTTGGTTAGGTAACTCCTGAACCACTCAGCTTCAGTGCCCCGTACTCCCATGGTATTTAGTTTGATCAGCAGTTGTTCATGGTCAAGTGTGTCAAAGGCTTTGCTTAAATCTAAGAATATTCCTGTTATTGTATTTTTAGCTTCTATTTGATCTATTACGTATTCACTAAAACTAATTAAAGCTGTCGATATAGATTTATTTTTGGTGAAACCGTGCTGTTGATCAGTAAGCAGATTATTGTATGTCATGTAGTTTAGGAGACGATTAAGCACAATCTTCTCAATAAATTTAAAGAATGTTGAAACTTGCGAGATTGAGCGATAGTTTGATGCTTCAGACTGATCACCTTGTTTAAAAATGGGGATTACCTTAGATAGTTTTAGTTGATGTGGAAATCTACCAGATTGGAAGGACATGTTTATTAGAGTGGTTAAAGGGTAAGCTATTTCATGTTTACAAGCCTTCAACAACATTGGTGAGATTTCGTCAATTCCTGCCGAGACTTTAGCTGCGAGTGAGTTGATCGTTTTGATGACTTCTTCAATTGCTGTGTCATATAGATAAAAAGAGTGAGTGTCAAGCTGCTGATTAGGACTTGGAGTTCTGTTCTTTAGAGGGTTGTTGTTTAAAGTAGCAGAGTCAGACATGGTCGTAAAAACAGCGTTCAAATGTTCTACAATTTGCTGAGGATCGTTGATAGTTTTATTTTCAATTTTAAGTTCTTTCAGTCCTACAGACGATTTCTTGGTTCATCTTTCATTATTTATATTATTCCAAAGGGCTTTAGTTTTATTTTCTGAACGTGCTATTCGGTCGACCGTTGACTGACGTCTAATTTCTTTTGTCTTCCAGTCATAATTCTTTTTCTAAGTAGCAACTTCTTGCTTGTGTTCTAATGAGCCTAAAAGAAGATAACGCTCATTAGCGCCTAAGAATTCTTGCCTCAAAGTGTTCAGTTCAGGGTCCCATAGTTTTTCATTGCCTTTGCATTGCTTATATTTTTTATAAGACATGTATGGTTCAGTGCTAATGTAATGATGTTAGAGAAATTTGTATAAGCAAGTGTCATTACAGTTGATGACTCTTTAGAAGGTTTCATTACACAATGCCAGTTTTAAATTGTGGATATTGTAATCATTAAAATTTCTTTTTTGTCCTTTAACATTACCAGTATCTTCTGTAAAAACATTGAGGCCGTGTGGTCAGAAATCCCTGAATTTAAAATCTCAATTGACACGTCATCCTAAGCTTGTATAAGATTGGTGTGTGATTCTTTCTCTGTCATATCATACAATTCTCTTTGAAGATTTCTATTTTCAGCTAACAAAGCATTTCCAGCTTCAGCAGCTAGTGTGAGGGATGTTTTTAAGTCTTCCGGATCTTGAAGATTTTTAATCTTATCATGAACTTCCTTCATCTCATTCTGAAGTTCAATTTTACTAGTCATTGGCAGAGATTCGACTTTGGAGGTGTTTTTGAAGAGTATTTTTTACAGGTGACGCATTTTCAGTGATTTATTTCAGTAGAAGTTATTTTTTTTCAGAGCTTTCTCGCTAATACTTTGGCAGCCAGCATGGTACCATAGCTGACAAGGACCATTGCATTTTAACCCAGAGTATCTCACACCAACTGAACATGTGCCACAGGGATATTTTGTGGGCATTCTAAAATGTCAAAAAGAAAAATGAAGAGGTTAAGGTGTCAAACTAAATCAGTTTTTTAAAGTGTGGCTGCTTCTTTATGTCGAAAAATTGAAAATCAGAAGTATGGATAAATCAGTTTTTTAAAGATTGGCTGTTGCAATCAAAGTTGGTATAAGAAATAACGCTCATTAGCGCCTAAGAACTCTTGCCTCAAAGTATTGAGTTCAGGGTCCCATAGTTTTTCTTTGCCTTTGCATTGCTTATATTTTTTATTAGGACATGTTTGGTTCAGTGCTGATGTAATGATGTCTTAGAAATTTTTATAAGCACTTTCAGTGTCATTACAGTTGATGACTCTTTAGCAGGTTTCATTGGACAATGCCGGTTTTAAATTGTGGATTTTATCATCATTAAAATTTCTCTTTTGTCCTTTAACATTACGAGTATCTTCTGTAAAAACAATGAGACTGTGTGGTCAGAAATCCCTGAATTAAAGATCTCAATTGACACGTCATCCCCTTTTTGATTAGTTCACACACAGTCAATTGATGTTTGTGACTGTGGTGTTATTCTAGTTGGAGGGAGAGGGATTCTTGTCATGTAGTAGCTAAAAATGTGTCTCATAAAATAGCACTTGGTCATAGTCGAGTTTAAGGCAGTCGATGTTAATGTTTCCTATTTAAAAAAATGGGGTCTTCCAGGTTGGCACCGTGTCTAAAACTGAAGCAATCACACCCATGCTCTCATGAGGATAGTAATTGCTTACTACATAGACAGATTGGTTGAAAGCTTTCACTCTCACCATGGCTATCTCCCACACAAGTTTAATACTGAAATTCTACACTTGTACCATTTCCACCTGATCGCTTAGAGATGCTTTACAATAAATTGTAATACCTCACTTCAAGTGATTTTGTCGACTATATTCTGCTAAGCAAACAGAAATCTTCAAGTCGAGTGTTAATGATGTGATCTTGAGTCTGTCCATGTTCTGTTAGTACAATTAAGTGTGGCTTCACCATTTGAAGAAATTGTTTAAACGGTCAATTTTATTAATGATTCTATCTACATTCTGATGAAGGACTGTTAAATGATGTATACGGTCTTGTTGAGAAGGGATTTCAATCAAAAGTCTGGTTATGATTTTAATTTGCTGTTTTTCATATTGCTGTGGTATAAAATATTGTGTGGTTGGTGGACTTCGGCTTGCACAGGAGATCGAGGATAAAAGATAGGCAGTGAGTTATTTTTCTCTGCCAAGCAGTTGTAATGCTTGATCATATGGTCCTTGAAAAACGATGTTTTTTGCAAAAAACTCCTCATATGTCTCATCCTTGGCTCGTGGCTTTGAGTTAAGAGGCGGGCTTTTAGTCAGTTTGAAGACAGTATCCGAGAAAACCACTGACGTATTTTCTATTTGCTATGTTAGCTTGGAATTTGATATCTGGGTTGCATGAGCTACAACTTGATTTTTATTACTTGACCTATTTTTAGCCCTTTGTAGGGATGCACTAAAATGGGTCATTGTTTATCCTTTATTTCTGTTAGAGTGTATGCGTGCCTGTGGCCAGTCTTGAATGTTATTGGCATAACTCTTAAACTGGTTCTGTAGTGCTTTTACTGAGTTTTCCATTTGATCTTGACGGCTTTTCAGGTTTATCATATCCTGAATAAGAGTTAATGTTGTTTGATTGTCCAGAAATTAGTACCAGTAACTGTGATTGTATGTTTATATACAAAATGAGTATTATACTTCTTTTTTTCAACCGTCACTAATAAAAAAACTGATTAAAATTAAATTTTAAGAATAAGTAAATAAAAATGTCCGTTAGGTATTATTTTTTTATCATATCAGATGGATTTGAACCCTTTGTCCTACAGTTCAACAAGTGTTCAGAGCTAGACACTATACCAACTGAGCTATTGGACTTGTTTATAAGAAATTGAATAAGTTATATTTTTAACCAAACAGAAAGCTGATGTCAGATAAGAACAGCAGAGCGAGCCCAGGGGGATTAAACTGCAACTAGAGTCCAGTACTAATTATCTTATCAAGTCATCTACACATGATATAGCAACTAACAACTCAAGTCTATGCAAAGATAAAAAATAGAACAATTAAACTTTTTCCTTTCACTTTTATATATGTTACAAATTGTTCACGTGGTTACTGAAGAAAAAATCTTACTTGACACTTAAGTGTAAATTTTAGCACTAAAAGAAAGTGAGAAACCACAGTATATGAGCCAGAAAGCAGGAGCACAAAACCTCTTTTACTCACATGTGGGTCTTCCCCCACCAACCCCCATATATCAATATATCAATAGGAAATATGGTTTAGACTTTATGTACAGATTGTACATTGTGTATTGGTTATGCGTGTAAATTAGCAGTAAAAACGCATCAGTAATCTCTAAAGAATGACTGAAAACATCTTTCATGCATTTTTATTATGCGTAGTGTAATGAATAAAAGGTGTTCAACGCTTCAGCGTAGCTGAATATCTGTACTCAGTTCGCAGCAACAATATTTAAATGTGGGAATTTGTGAGTCACTTTTGGTGTATTTATAATATATTTTAGTGAGGAGGTTAACCTAGTGTTAACTAATAAAGGAAAAAATAAATGTCTTCTTGTCTCCCAATACAGTCACTCCGCATTATTAGAAATGAATACTACGAATCAAGTTTTTGGTGTTATAAACAAGCATAAATGTTGAAAAGTACAGTGTTAAAATCGTATGTCAATGATGTCACTGTATTCTCAAAAAGTATATCTATTTCGTTACAGAAACCATCATCTGCGTTTCATGCATTTATGTTATAGTTATGGAGGTATCTAGACTAGTACGACCCTAAAAGCTGAGTACTGTGAATATGCTTGCTATATTGTAGGAGCTAAGTGACATGTATTTATACAATGGTTGTGGAGATGACTAGAGTAATACGAACGGAAAAGCTTAGTACTGAGAGTATGCTTGCTATATTGTAGGAACTGAGTGTATACATTTACGTTATAGTTATGGAGGTGTCTAGACTAGTACGACCCTAAAAGCTGGGTACTGTGAATATGCTTGCTATATTGTAGGAGCTGAGTGACATGTATTTATACAATGGTTGTGGAGGTGACTAGAGTAATACGAACGGAAAAGCTTAGTACTGAGAGTATGCTTGCTATATTGTAGGAACTGAGTGTATACATTTACGTTATAGTTATGGAGGTGTCTAGACTAGTACGACCCTAAAAGCTGGGTACTGTGAATATGCTTGCTATATTGTAGGAGCTGAGTGAAATGTATTTATACAATGGTTGTGGAGGTGACTAGAGTAATACGAACGGAAAAGCTTAGTACTGAGAGTATGCTTGCTATATTGTAGGAACTGAGTGTATATATTTACGTTATAGTTATGGAGGTGTCTAGACTAGTACGACCCTAAAAGCTGGGTACTGTGAATATGCTTGCTATATTGTAGGAGCTGAGTGAAATGTATTTATACAATGGTTGTGGAGGTGACTAGAGTAATACGAACGGAAAAGCTTAGTACTGAGAGTATGCTTGCTATATTGCATGAGCTGAGATTCATGTATTTACATTATGGTTAGTTAAATCTTCGGCTGCTATGGAGCCCGGAAACAAAACTTTCAAGTTAAACTTAAAAGTTATGCATTTAAACGAATTTTCCGGCCAAACCATTGAGGATAGCATAAAATGTTACTAGACCTTTTTTGTAGATCATACAATTTTCTAAATCTTAATTACAATTTGTTTTCAGCTACGACCAACGGTTCGGCCGCTATCGAGCCCGGAAGGTAAATTCTGAAGTGAAAATTCCGAAAATTTTCCACGTAATGGCGTTTTGCCGATGTAGTAGATACAGTAAAATGTAACTCAACCTTTTTTGTAGGTCACTTATTTCCGACTAACAATTTCCCACAGATCTGAGCTAGCTTTAACGGTTCGCCCGCCATCAAACTTCAAAGAAATGCCTTAAAGGGTAAAAAGTGCGAAAGTTTGAGATTTTTTTCGGTGATTTGAAGGTAAAAGCTACGTGCATGCAAAATTTCGTGCTTACAGCACTTCTAGAAGATTATATTAGGGATCTGGTAGTTTCAATTAGACCTATTTTATTGATTTTTCCGTATTCTACCACACTTTTGCCTTGATGGCGTTTTCTAGCTTAACCGTTAGAGAGACGAAAAAAAGACCTTTCTTGTCGGAAATATAATTCGATTGTGCCCTCAGATTGGGGGTACGCCGTCTGGTTTAGATGGTAAAAATTTTGGGATGAAAGACTGCACTGGCCATCCACTATGAATGTTTTGAGTAATTTAAAAGAAGAAATTACTTGTTTTTAGGTTTTTTGTAGTGGATACACGGAATAGTCTAGAATTATGCAAAATTTTAAGTTTATGGTATACCAGTACGAGTAGGCTTGACTCTCTATAGTATGAGTAAGTCAGTACAACAGGGGTTTTATGTATGTGCTACGAGAATTTGCGCACAGTAGTTTTTATCAAAAGAATATGTTGATCAGGGGGTTTATTTAACTCAGGAGATTATCAGTCCATGGAAGAGTTTTGACAATGAACCACTATTAAATGTAATTAATTAAAAATCTACCCTGTCCCTATCTACCATTGACGCTCAGTCAGTTGACGATGTGGGGTTGTAGTCACTCGTTAACGTAGTAACACAAGTTAAATCCAGAACCAGAATGAGTTGCACAAATTATAGTCGCATCAATATTGAAACTCCTAAAATTGCCAATTACGATCAAGATTTTGCCATTAAGAGCGATTGTAGGACTTGTAGGATTACACGACAAAAAGCTACTTAACCTTTATTATATTTCAACATTCCTAGGATTTGAAAATTTAACTTTTGAGTTATGACCAGAATGGTTCAGCTACTACTTCCTCCAGAAACAAAATTCTCACGTAAAAATTATAAAATATTTCCATTTAAACGGATAGAGCTAAACATTACTGAATTTTTTGTAGATCATTTCATTTACTAAATCTTGCGAAATTATGTGTTCTAAGCTACGACCAATGGTTTGGCCGTGATCGAGTCCGGAAACTAAATTTTCACGTGATAATTACAACCACTTTGCACATAATCACGTTTTACGCCCAAACCGATGGATATATGGTAAAACATTACTAAACCTTTTTTGTAGATCACGTAATATGCTAATTTACGTGGTTTAAATTAATTTGATGGGTCAATCAGATTTGGGCTACGGCCAACCGTTCGGCCGCTATCGGGGTCCAAACATTATATTAAGCAAAAAAAATCTCTGGAATGTCAAATATTCCTGGGTTTTGTCGCTTAACCATTAGAGATAGGACAAAAAGTCACTGGACCTTTTTTATAAGTCACTTCATTCCTAACACACAATCCATCAGATCCGAGGTAGCTCCAACGGTTTGCCCGCTATCGGTCTTACAAAAAAGACCTGCAGGTGTGAAAAATGCTCAAAATTTCTAAAACTTCTTCTAAGAAGTATGTTGGAATTTGTATCTTTATATCAGTAAGTGAGTGAGTCAGTCAGTCAGTTGCGGTTGCATGCGGTTGTATATTACATGAGATATAGGGACTCTTTATTTTTGTTAATAGATCGGTTAACATGTAAATCTAAGTCTTATTTATCCAAAAGCTTCCCCCGTAATTGGATTTTGCCTGTTGCGGTTGTATCCTACAGTGCAAAGAGTTATGATTCTTTTATTATTTTGTAACGCTATTATTAAAGGTTTGGATGTGTTTTTGTGTTATTATAGGTTTATGTTATTAGTTTCTATCAAATTACATAAATAATTGCACATATCCATATTAACGTATAGATTTAAGTTTTAAGTTTAAGTTTTTATTTAGAGATTTTGTTATTAATATGGCTGTTAGTTTAAAGTAAGTAAGGTTAAAAGTTGTACTTGAATCTTTTTATTTCTTGTAAAAGCAAAACAATAAAGCTTAAAAAAATCAAGGTTTACTTATTTTAATCATTATCATTAATTTACAAAACAGTAATTATTTTCATGGGTCCTTGATAGCTTTGCTTCTTTAGAGGTTAGGTTACAAGAGGAATAAAATAAAACTATCCATAATCGTCTACAAAGTTGAGTTTATAATTATGTATAATTGTGTTTTTTCATTTGTACACAACTGTATTATAACTTGGGAACATGATAAATTACGTGGTTTGGATCAAGTGTTTTGTACATATATTATAAAGCTATGTAAAATTTAATGAATGATACCTGTATATCCGTTAAATCATGCACTTAATGGTGGGTCTGTATAATTAAGGACATAATTTGCAACATAACAAGTAATTGCATAAAGTGTATAAAACTGTGCTAGACTAGATTTGTAACTGTGAAATGATATGTTAATGATTGCGCGTAGTCCACAATAGCTCTGTATTATTAAATTAATCGTAATTTATGTTTGTATAAGTAGATATTATACGTATAGGAGAGATATATAAACTGGGTTTTAACGCTACAACGCTAAGCTGTAACTGCAAAGTACCTCTGTATCGGCACTCTGTTACCTTAATATTCCAAATGTAAGCCAAGTTAAATATTTGGGACATTACTATAGTGATTTACAAATACATTTAAAACCTTTACACAATGAATGTACTTAGTGTACAGTGTATTATTACATAAATTGTCGGTGTAATGTGTTTATGTGATATACAAGGGAGTTATCTGGAGTTATAAATCCCTGTAAACTTGGCTAAGTGAGTTTGGTCGCTACACAGTATCAGTAAACCATTACAGTATTTGAAGGGAAGAACACGGCGGCTGTCCATATGAACCAGTGTCATTCAATTTTCGATACAGGTTGTGAGATGGATAGACCGTCCAAATTTAAAAGTTAGAGTTTGTCCAGGCTCTCTAATATTACAATATCAATGAGCTAACAGGTAATTTCATGTACTCACACCATGTGAGGGTGGTGCCTTGAATAGAAAAAACAATAAAGCTGTGCCCATTACAGTTTTGGGTGTTTGTTACAAAGCAGCTCTATCCAGAAACTCGTGGTATATTTTATGTTGTGGCTTCTGTGAGGAAGGTAACAACACCAGTGTAACTATTCATACTATGCTTATCAACAGTGCTCACTACTGAGTAACTGTGTGTCATTACGGTGTCATTTGGCTATATTAGTGCATATTTAAAAGCTTGTCTCAATGAATATGTGTACAACAAAGTAAATTCAACGTAGGAGAGGGTAAACCAATGTTCATAAGCAGTAAACACCTATCAGTAGCTTCATATTATAACAAGGACCGCCTAAGACATAAAAGTATTCACATTATGTATAAGAAAGAGTAAATTTACATTATGTACTTTAGTATATGATTATGATATTAAAAGCGTATACCGTGAATTGGCTAGACAATAGCTATGTATGTTTCACGTACTGTGAAACATATGTAGAGGTGTTGTAGATTAGTACATAGCGTTTCCCTGATCTCAATAACTACGCTCAATGCAAGTACCCTTGTGTTATAAAAAAACAATCAAGAAATCCCCCTCATGGTATTGTCATTATTTATATACAGTATTAGATTGAGTTTTATAACACTTAAGTCTGTATTCCTGGAACTAACCATGGTTGATATTTTAAATGAAGTATATTTTAATATGATGATAATAGAATGAATAGATATGAAAAATTAAAATATAACGGAGGGAGAGTATTCTGTTCCAGTATAGTAATGCATTTTAAAAATGTCACATAAGACATTTAAAACCTAATGCAAAGCTTCTCAATTGTGGAACATGTAATTGAAAATGTTAAGAGGACTTACACCACAACTGTACAAAATCGCAGATTAACTAAGGCTAGAAAACATGAAATAAGATAATAAGAATATAAAGAGAGCTTATATTAATATTTCAGTTAATGCTATATAACCTATATATAGTTTTTATTTTTTTAAGAATTAATATTTTAGGAGGCTTTGTAAATTTTTAAAAACAATTGAAAATCTGATGATATCAAACTAAAAATACACTGTGTTCTTTAAGGATTTAAGTAGATTGGACGTATACTGTCGTGATATTAATTGATAAACTTATGTTACAAAGTTAACCGAGGATAACAAACAACACAATTTTGTATGGAATATCATTTATCTTACGATTAAGGATTATGATTGTTGAAGTGCAGCCAAACGAAATATTATGATGCCTAAAGAAATGGTATAAATACTTTAAATAGCATACTAATTCTATGTTAGAAAATTGCTCCCACTCTGAGGTTCTGATTTCATTTCATACAGTTAGTAAGAGATTTTTGGCCATTTTTTTCTTCTCTTTTAAGCCTCAGCTTTAAGCTATGCTGGCTTCGATGTATACTGATATTTATTAATTTTTTTAAATTTTATTACACTGGTATTTATTATTTATTTGCAAACTACTTTTTATCAATCGTGTCTATGCCTGATTGGACCTCCCCGGGATTTGAACCCGTGATCTCTCAGTTAGAGAGCCGAGACTATATCCATTAGTCTACGGAGGAGGACTTTGCCATTTATCTAGATCAATGTAGGAAGGAGAACCTGTACGAGCACTTGTATATTCCAGTCCAAGTTCTTACAAACATATTAACATGAACAATACAGCTGCAAATTGAACTACGATGTGATTCAACATTGGATTAAGGACTTTAGTAGCTATATTAACTATATTTCTATAATATTAAAACTCTTATCTTGCTATCATACGTACAGTGAGTGGTAATCAATCAATAGTTTTGGACTATTTCATAACTCTATAATATCCACTTTATATCACAACTCTTCCCTCACATTTATGTTGAGGTTTCCATTCCTAATACGTGTTCACTCTGAGAAAATTCTAAACTTGATTAATTAGTTTAGTATCACCGCCTCTAATTACGCGATAACCTACGAATTTTAGAAAGAAAGTTTTCATTCCTCTAGAAGACACCAATGTTTCACAAAAATCAAAAGCATAATCTCCCTAACATTCTAGCTTCATCCTCTAAATATATGAAGTCACACGAACATCCGTTTCGTGATCAAAATCAAATTTTGAGTAAGAATACTTCGATGGACATGGACAGAGTGAGGTTTTAATTTAGAGCGTAGTTTGAATATAAAAACAATGAATGAGCAGAAATTATCTCTTTATTTTATACGGTAGGTGTTAGTGCTAATATTTAAACGTAGATATCGATAAATAATCCTTGTAACATTTTCTTAAGAATAAGAAGGTTTCTTTACTGAGATGAAAGAATTGATAAAATAAAAAGCAAATTATTAGTTGTCTGCCCACCTCTATTTTACATTAATACATTACACTAATAAAATGTCTACTCATTATTATCACAGTATAAGAATGTTTCAGAAAAAGTGTTATTTAATAATAGAGTTCCGAAGTCCCTCATATATTCCGATAAATGCTATAGACTACTGTGATTATTAACATGGAGAAGGAGTACTTCTCATTACGTTTCGCTTCGATTTGAGAAAGTTTAAAGCTCTCCAAAACTATCCAAACACTATCACATTTTAAAGAATAAATTCCAAAAATATGACAGAAATTACTCAGATGCCTATACTTAAATGCGTTCTCAAGATATCCTTTGGGAGAACTTTTGAAAGACCGGACAGAACAGGGCTTTTTTAGTTCTCGATATTTCAAGAAAATATACAAAACTTAAAAAAGGAAATATCTCAATTTACTTTCAAACTTTTCCAACATATAATTCTATATTATCTACGTGAATAATTAATTTTTGAGAACAACGAAGAATATAACTCAATTCGTTCTCAAGTTACCCTGTTAACAGTCAATGTCATATCTTCACAAACGGTCAGCCAAACTGCATGAAGGATAATATTCTACCATCAAAATTTCCCTTGTCTACTTACAAATGAAATTGCACACATTTAAAGAATAAAGTTAAATTCCTTGCCCAGAGATCCCTCGGAAGATATGCTGACAGACTAGCAGATATATAGATAGAATTGGAATTATATTAGTCCTCTGATTAATAGGAAAATATGCAAAATCTCGAGTTTCTAGGTCAATCAGTTCTCGGGATATACAAAGGAAGTTATGCTTTACTTACGCTAAGCCAAATACTATTGGAGATTATTCAATTACATACTGCCAAGATAGAAATGGAGTGTTGGGCAACATTCAAGTCTAAAGGTTACTTTGATTTCCATATATCGTATGGAAAGACAAACAGACAAAACTGAGACGTAACAGGTCTTAGCTAACGTTCAACAAAATTACTGTAAAAACCGTAAATTTAGATTTTATACATACACTTTAAGAAAACCACCAAGTTTAACTACTTATTTACGTTAAATTAATAAACTTTTCAATGTCTGTTATACATAACTGGAAAGATTAGTGGTCAGATGGCAGAAGGTGATATGTTACTGCTATTAGTGAAAGAGTTCATTTTTGTAAAATGAAATTATGACATGCAATGTTTTCCTTATTTATTATCTGTAAAGATAATAAAGTCCGATATTTCTTAGGTAAAATATAGAATTATAGTCTGTGCCTAAATGTTATATGCCTGTTTTAAGTTTTAGAGGATAATAATATTTGTTACATCCATTGCCACTTTTCCACTATTTTGTATTATTATATATTGTAATACGAAACATGAGAGGGAAGACTATTCTATGTGTATATATCATATTCTTGAAATCTTGATGATGAACGTCGTAATTCCATATGTTCCAAAAATATTACTTTCGTTACAGTTTTGGGGTTTCGTCAATGGAATGAAGAAGAGTTTGTTTAAATTGTTGACTGTGGACATATGTGGCTCTGATTGGTATTTAAAGTGTCAACAATATGTTCTTAAACGGCAAATGACTACATTTTAGCCTGTTTTCTGGTCAACGAAAAAAATCAAAAATATAATATGGAAGAAATAAACAGTCAAAAAGTAAGTAGACTTGAAAAACAGGTAAAAGAAGGAAAGACGAAGAAAATAAGAAACAAAACTGTTTTTTGCACTAATAGACATAAAAAAGTATGCCGGAGTATATCTTCTACTCTTTTCTTTATTGTTGCAAATACTAGGGCTTTAAAGAATTTAAGCCAAAGACCAGCTAAATAGTCAAATATTTGTAGAGGAAATCATGCCGCTACAAACTAAAGAGTAAGTAAGGAAAGAAACAAAGGCATTCATTGAGTTGTATTCAAGACATTTTACTCTTTACTCCCTGTAAAGATACAATAGATAACATGTATCTTACTACCTATCAGAACATAAATTAATTTCATCTAATTTAAATTTTATAATTTCGAATCAACATATTTAAGAATTGTTTAGTAAAATATAGTAGCTCTAGGGTAGCTGTTAAACGAATTGAATAATGAAAGTAAAACATTTAAATGATACAGATTGTTATATTAAATATTAACTATAGAAAAGGCAATTATCGTTCATATTTTGCACAGTTACAGTACAAATGAGAATACTAATATTTTCTTTTATCAACCGCATCGAAAATATGACTTAACTACAATATATCTATATCCATAACTACAAAACAGCATGATAAATTGAAAAATTCTCTGCCCAACAATATTACCTCTAATACATAACCAATAAAAGTTGTGTACATTAATTCCCATGTTTTAGCTCAATCTTCTGTCAGAAATGTATCAGTAGCTACTAAAATTTCAAATAAAAAAACAATAGTAAACGTGATAATCTAGCACAATTTCACCTAGGTAAAAAATTTGAATTTGAGCAAGGATGGGATTTTTTTGATGAAGTTGTATGACGTTACATATTCCTTGAAATTTTTATTGAAAAAGTGTGAATATTATTTCTGAGCGACGGCTTATACTTTAGGTATATTAAATCAGCCCTTGCTTTTATAGGCCAAGACGCTATATGTAAGTCTAATCTTATATGTAAAAAGTGCCTATCAGAAAGTTGAAGGTTGAGGGTCTGATATTGCTGTGGTACAGTATGCACGCGCCCCTCAAATTCCGCTCTACAAGCTTGTGCCTTTCTACACCACACAACTACCGTGTACCTATGCCCGGCATTTCCGCTTTTTCAACGTCAATGTGTGAAATTTGATGATCACATTTCAAATATAATTAAACATTTCAAATCCTGCTCCAGTGCATATTCTTAATTATTAGATGTCTTGCTAAAAATTTAGGAATCATATTATGTGTTATATCATACAGTTGCTTTCTTCAAAGCCCCAGCAGACTTGAGCTATATAAAGATTCATTTATAAATGGTATATACTATCAATTTTTCACTCATCAAAATGACTATACTTCGCATTACTTGCGAGTTTTGCTGGGTTTGACATCCTTTCAAATGATGCTACTTCGATAAATTATATGAGAATATTATTTCCAAATATTTCAAACGGTTCACATCTTGAATGCGTTCGCTTCTGTACCAACAATGTTTATAAATTTTTAATCGATCTCAGTTCCTAAAAACCATTATTTTGGACTTCCCGCACTATTTACAAGAACCAGTTTTTCTAGTATTCTACTTTTTTAATAATTTGTTGAAGACTCTTTACCGAAGGGGATAAAATGAGGATGTTATCTACTTAGAGTTAGTCGTGATCATACAACCACCAAAGATAAACCTCTACCTGGAGCATCTGGCAGACCATTTATAAGTAATGATAACATGACAGGACTATTTGAAGCCCATTTTTGTATCAAAATTACTTTTTATAAACTATTTAAACAAAACCCAAGTTTAGGACACAGTTTTATAACATTTTAGGATATTGACCAATGTATTTTACAGTCCTAAGCAAACTGAGTTTCAGGCTTCATTCAAAAAAGGATATTGAATGGTTGATAATATTTTTATTTAACGTGCATGGCCAACTTAATATTGTGTCTCACAAGTTAAATTAAGTTTTTTCAAGAAGGATAGGTCGGCTGACGAGACTATTGATAGAGATGCATTAACTGCCATGCTTAGAAACCTAATTATAATTTCAAATTACCCTGCAGTATTTCAGTATTTTGTAGAGAACATTCTATAGTTAAAAAATGACACATAAGAACTTGTAGAAGCAGTAATAAACTTCCTCAGGAAGGTGAAGAGGTGGACTGCTGGGGCGTGATTGGCTGAAGCTATATATACAACCGTACTCCTCTTGTTATTGCTAATGATGAAGCTGATCAATTACTGATCAATGTACCAATCAGTACTAGAGATAGATTTTGTAGAAACCTTACAACATATACGGGGTTGTTTGCATTAAGTAATACTCTAAAATGTACTTTACTTTTAATGTATCCCAGCTTAATTTTTGTTTAAAGAAATAAGATCTTTTGTCTTTATATCATTCTGACACGACAGGTAGCACATACTAGTGAACAATAGATTCGAATAGACTTTTTGTTATAAAAATACAATGTTCAATTATTACCTAAAAGTTCTCTGCTATAAAAACTATATGATCATTTAAACCAACCAAAAACTTGTAAGGTTAATTAAGAAATATTTCTTTCTTCAAGGCTTACATTTGAATATTTGATGCATTATTTGCTTATCGTGGCCTGAAAGCCTTGCAAAATCTTGTATAGTGTAACAAATGTTATATTTCATTATTTATATATTTTATATTGTAATTTCAAACACATAGCACGCCACACAATTCGCTGAACTGCTCATTGGCATGCTAAACAAAGGGTGCATCATTTATCCATTCTGTGTTGTTAGTGCCTGATCTATAACGTGTCGGAAGATCTGTCCTGGGTTGTTACAAGATCTGACAGCTCAATGCGCTGCACACAATAGAGAGAAATGTGCGCTGAGCCGCAGTAACGAAGATAATTAAATGCAGTGTATAAACTACAACCTAACTCCTTCATAAACGAATATGGATGTAAATACCCTTAACATGTAAATTACCTTTAACATGTAACATGAATAGGTACGTTTACATTGAGAAACTGCAGTAAAATTCTATTTTTGGTTAGTAATTTTTTACTGATTAAATTTAATTATTAATAACTATGTAACTTAATAATATTACTAGGATAGTTTATTTGTTAATTCACTTATTTCATTTATTCATTAAATGCCAAGATTGATACAATACCTTAAAAACTTGTTTTATATATTTTATGTAACATTTTAGAGTTACATGACGAGGTACATAAAATGTCGTTAAAATGAAAATTCAATATGAAAACCATTAATTAAAGTAATATAATTTTTTTTATTGAAACAAAAGATCTCGTCAGTGCTGCCATGGATTTTTTTTTATTTGTATGGTATTTATGGTGACAGACCAACTCCACTGATACAATGATTTTCATACAGTCCAATATATTTGTACGGCTTTAAACCATTCATTTTTTATGATAAAGGTTTTACTTTAAGATTTTTATATATCTTTGGAAAGGTTTAAATAATCTAAATATATGTTTTGCTCAAGTTCAACTAGCAATTGTCATTCTGTTTAGTAAAGAAGATATCAACATCAATAACAAAATAATAATCCAAAAGATAATTGTGATATGTGATATGTAATGTGTGCGTACATATTTAAATTCTTAACCATTATCGCTGTCTGACGAAATGTTTATTTTTTTACTTTACGCGTATCACAAACTATGAAATATAAACACATAACCGTACTTCTCTGGATTAGCTCGAATGGAAGCCGCAAATTAAATATTAGAAAAAAATATCACCTTATATACATATTAACGGTTAAGATAATATATGTATATGTATGGTACAAAATGTATATATTTTTGTTTAAACCTAACTTAATTCTAATATTGTTATAAATGGAAAATCATTTCTTTAATTTCTTCATAACATACGAGTAGTTTTCAATATCATTTAATTTTATAACTACCTAGTTATAGGTAGACTTCCACGTTGTAAAATGTAATTCTGAATTCAATATGTTGAAATTGTTTTTTGCAGACAGTGGGAGAGTGATAAACCTTTTGCATCATAACATTTTTGGCCATTCGTATAAAAAAAAGAACTTTATTTATGGAACGGGGAATATCAACTTAGTATAAAGCACTTGTTCGGAAGACAGATTTAGGCTAAGTAAGGGAAAATTGTTCCCTGGATCTAGTATATTTGAATTAAAATTTAAAATGAACTCAAATGTTTTTTGTCGCTAGGGAATTAACTACTTGAACAAAATATTTTTTCACTTTCCTAGGTATGGTGGTGATCGGTAATGATTGATTGCTGAAACCGATCGCAACTGAGATAAACCAACAAAGTCAAACGTTCTGTAAAATTATGCTATGCACGTCTCAGGAACTGAGAGGGGGGAAAATCAATATAAGCACATTCCATAGCATTTAATTTCTTGGGCATATTTTGCGTACATTTTAAACTTAAACATATATGCTCGCGTTATAGATAACATTAAATTGTTGAAATGGCTACAATTCTTTCAGTAAACTAGATTATGCTTTCTGTTGTTGTTCTGGATTGTTACTGACCTTGTTTCATGTAGATATTTACACAAAGACCCAATAAAAACTTGTTATACAGTATTCTCTTATCACATACGACGTGGGATGAAGACGAAGACTGTCTCATATATTTCATCATTCTTCAATAGAAAAATACATTCATACATTCAATTCATAGACCACATTAGTCAGTATTCGGTGTTATTTGTACATAATTTATTTTTGAAAAATAAAATCAATTCAAAGAATTTTAAACAGTTTCTTTAGTCCTTGCCACTTTAAGTATACATTTTGATAGGATAATAGGGGTTTCTTTTTAATCCCTGTTTCCTTTTTTTCAAACAAAATACATCGCACTTTACTTTAAACATTTTAGAAGGGAATCATCTCAGAAGATAATGATGTACCTGAAACCAATCATGTGTAGTTTTCACCACTTTTTAGAATAAACATTTTAGTAGAAGAAGTATGTTTCGTTTTTACTCTTATTTTACTTTAAGGCTACGAAAACAGTTTATCAAACTGAACATGCTGAATTTAAAATATGTCACTCTCTGTAAGTAGTTATCCAAACGCAATCAATTATCAATGAAAAATGTACAGTTCTAATAATTAAACTTAATGGATCATCTTCGGAAGACTGGTCACATAAGTGATTGTTAACTTAACTGTAACTCTTTGTTTAAAGTTTGCTATTGACGATGGAGATTTGAAAGCAAGATATGATTTTGAACATTAAAATCTTTAAATATTATAAAACGTGTTCTGTAGCTTATAACAATGGTCTGAAATACTAATATTAGTTTCAAACCTATAAATAGTTGACCGAACTAATTTGAAACTTGCAATGATAGGTTTTACATTACTTAGATGGTTGCTATAAATGCTGGATAATCGAGCTAATATACATGAATTCAGACAAACGTAATGTTTAGTAAATCACGTCCACAAAAATATTAACATATTCATCAAAATATTATAGTTCTTATCCAACATACATTTTTATCAAATTTTCCGGACAGTTCCAGGGCATATCGGTTGATATGCTTTAACTGTTGATTTACGTTACCAACTTACTCTGTTTATTTATCCAACAATTATTTGGATGTCAAGCCATATTACAATTTAGTTTAGTAATATATTTTTAATAGGTCGTTTATTTGATCCCATTTAAATTTAAATACATTTAATTAAATTGTTATACTCTACTTATTATCTAGTACATTTACTACTAACGTATTTTTCCTTTTGAAACGGTTCTTGTTAATAAATTATTCTTTATTAAAACGTAGGTCCTTTAAAGCAATTCAATACTGTAAATAAACAGCTTATGTTTTCATTATCAAAATTCATTACTGTTCTCGAATAATTTATTTAAATATTCCAGCAAGGGTAAAATTAGAATGTTGAAGTTTCTGCGAACAAAGATTGTTTTCACAAATAAAAAGGGCAGACATAAGATTTATATTTCTCTACTTTTTCAGCGTCAGAACATATTCTACATTTAACGGTGAAGATAGATATTTGTCGAATCTGTCACCACTCAAGTCTGAAACAGTACCACTCTGGCAGCACTTGTCGCTTTACAATCTCCACACTTTTCTTCGGAACATAAACCGATTTCTCTTTCCTATATGTAATTACGACTGTTCCAACAGTTTTACCTGCCCATGTCATTTCATTTGTTAGCTATAATCTGTTTTAATAACACTCTTTCCTAATGGTTCTTCAAGTAATGTTTTTATACATAAACAAAATTCAAAGATATTCGCTATTGCGTATTAATTATAAGGTTACTTTAAAACATGTTCGAATTGAAAAAAAGTGTTGTGCAAGAACGTCTTTCTTTAATTTGCAGTTTTAAATTCTCCTTTAGAAACAATGTTTTGAAAAGGAATGTAACAATAATTGGGCCTAATAAATACTACGTATTATTTTCTATCGTACTGCGTATGATAGCATATAGATTTTAGATTAGCATACCAAAATATACCTGTAGATATTCTATAAATACTAAATGTAGATCCGATATAACATGTCTAACAACAAAGAACTGATTGTGAAACACTTTATACATATTGTATGTGTTAACAGTCTATTCATTAGATTTGTGTTATAAAGAAGTATTAACATGCCGTACATTACAATTGATGGAGTCCCATATGGATATAACTATGTAGCAGATTGTCTTTTATAGTAGTTTTTTGTCTTTTATACGGTGTATGAAAACAATTATAGTGATTTTACAATGCTGGATCTTTTTGTTGGATGTTGACAATATTTGTTTCGTGCAGCTTTTGGCAATGAATGACAACAAAGAGACAATAATTGCTGTCTTTTTGCTTAAGGTAGAAGAAATTGGGGGTGTTGTTAGTATACAATGTTTCGAATTCCAATGTTGAAAGCGAACATTGTGAAATTTACAAAAACTCTGAACAATCTGATGCGGAACCTAAAGAAATTACAAATATTTCTACCGCTCCAGTCCTACCGGTTCATCATGGCCATCAAATTACTTCATAGGTCAATGTGGCCAGTAATGATATGCAATATAATATTCTTTATTAAGTTTATACTGATGGGACAGCTTGACAAGCTCATAAGCCAAGAGTGACCAAAACAGCTTCTCAAAATATTGTCCAAAAGTTATTGTAAAAGAGCTTAAAGAGATAAAACTGAAATAACCGGCTCTTAGAAATGTTTCATATCTTATGATATGATAAAGAAATTGTATACTTTACATACTAGCAGTTACAAATAATGCAGCAAAACTATTGCCGGGGGAACAAGATTGCCCTCTTCTCTTACTAACAAGGAGTAAATAATGGCTTTTTTGGGTTAATGCATTTACTTGTTGTTAATAAAGAAAAACATGTAAATACAGACGAAACGTGGTCTTTAGACAGAATATATCGTGCCGCTATGTCAAAGCGAACATTTCATACATTCTTTCAAGGAATCCGTTTAGACAAACACGGGCTCAAAGATTTAAAAAAATACTTGGGACAGATAAGGGACATTTTGAAACCTTTCTAAGTTACTTCACACCCATTTTAAATGTCAGTTCATATTCTACTATTGAAATAATACTGGAATCCATCCGAGGAATTGATGTTGTAGACAGGCTGAACAGTGTATATTAAGTTTAAAGAGTGAGTAATAGGTGGCCATCCACTGTTTTTGTAGGGTTTTGAACTTGACAGTAAATGGACAAGTAATTATCAACTTTAACACCTCAAAGAATCTAGCGAGAAGAGTGTTTATCAAAAACTTAGCTCTCGCTCTCTCTTAATAAGCCAGAGCGAAAACAACTGAATAGCAGCAATAATTAACAGTCGCAAAGGAGGTGTTAAAGCAAAGTGTGAGTGTTATACCAAAAAAGAATCGTTACACCTAAAAATCGCTGCTGTTCCTGCAAACATTTATATGTAAAGAACACGGCAAGAAACAAAATCTTACATATTACAAATACTACATGAGTAAAGATGAAGACATCTTAAAAATCCTGAAGATGAAAAAACCAGTAAGGCCTTTTGGAATTTTTTAGATTGGAAATATTTCTATTTTTCTTATGCTGTTATGTTTTATATGTATGAGTTAAAATATAATAAAATATTATATATTTATTCAAATTTAACATACGCAGAACTTAGCTATTTTATGTGTATTATTAAAATAATAAATCGTTATTTAATAGTATGTTATGACTTTATTTTTACCACATTTTAAAAGTAGGAACAAATCTCACAACGGGAGCTATTAAGTAATGTTCAATAAGGGCGTTCTTGCGAGTTTGTTTGTTTGTATAAGTGGTACGGTAGAAACCGTTAATCTTATGCAATAGAACCTAACACCATTCAAACGTCTTGTGACAATTCTGTTCTTGTTTTAGTACTCAACAAACAATTATTGTTTTAAAAACATAGTTTATCTATATTAGCCTTACAATTATCCTCGTTATTTTATTGAAAAGTATATAGAGGAGTTATTCGATGCATGTGTTTCTCAATATATATTTTTATTATAAATATTGTTCAATAACATTTTTGTATGTCACTCTTGCTAGATCTAACAAAGATGTCGTCTGAGTTAATTGGGGCTGTAACGGGATTAGTAACGGAGATTGAGGTTACACAGAATAACTGTTGATGACCCAAAAAGTTTTTGTTAAGCTCAATTAAGGTTACCCCATATCTTTTTTTTATAAAATCCACTAAATTAATGATACCTTAAGAAATCAGTGTTGCGATCATCTTCATTTTAGACCTAATACAGTGAGATACGATAATAGATATTTCTACAATTACTATGAATGGTTTAAGCTATATTTAGAAAGTTCTTACTATCCATATAAACATACCTAACGATGGCCCTTAATGATTTTGTATTTAACGATTTTCTAGCCTATGTTTTCTATTTTATGCTAATATAAAATATTTAAAACTATTAAATAGTCTAGAACAATATATACTGACAATAACAAAAATTCTATAAACCCTTCATAGGTTTGTTTTTATTCAACAGCATTTCATGTCATTAGAACTCAACTTGATGGATAAAATCAATATTGCGTAAAAGCCTAAAATCAATATTTTTATTGTAACAGTTTTATTTATAGATGGTACAAAACGTGGTTGAAAACATCAAAATAATTACATGGTTCTATATGCCCTAGTTAATAATAATGTAAAAGATATTTAATAAATATGCTCGCATGGATAAGCCACGCCATGCCAGTAGATAAGCCATGGCGTGGTCTATTATTATACCTCTTGGTTGTCCTTTCATTAACGTATTCATTGGAGTGTGCCATGCAAATTTGTTTAGTATGCATACGAAGTAAGAGAACCGAGGAAGAGTGTAACGACCCAACAATATTCACTGTGTTTATTAGAACGTAATGTTTATTAATATATCGTATTCTTGTTTGACACATCAATAATGGATGATACATTAATAGATTATAGATTATTATTACTTCTTATTATTCATGAAGCTTTTTACACGTGAAGCAATGTAATTTTATTAAATATGTTAATACTGCTCAATAAGATTAAATATATATATATATATATATATATATATATATATATATATATATATATATATATTGTTACAACGTTGTTTTACTAGTAAAGTTGTTTTATATACCATAGTATTAAAATGCAGCGTAGTTTAACGAATAATATTAAATAGACAAAGTATATCTTTTAATAATGCAGATAACGTAATAGCACTGTGACTTCAGAAGTAAAAGAACATAACTATTTACCTTTAGTACAATTATCTTATTCATATCATACATGGAACTTGATTAAAATCTAAAATCAGTCGAAATTCTTATGAAGTTAACGATATTTGTGAATGGAACACAATGAAAGAATCCTGAACTCACAAGAACAAATTCGTTTAGCATTTAAAGCCAATTTATGTTTTTTAATATCGTTTTAAAAATTATTCTTAAAAGACTAAAAAATATTTTTATAATTTAACTTATAAACACAAAACCTTTAGGTTTCATCAATTTATTAAGTGATTTGCATAGCTCTTAGACTTCCTGATGTCTATCTAAAAAGTGACTCTTGTCTCAGACCAGAGAGATTTAAAAGCTTGATCACTTATTGCATAATTTTCTATTTTCTTAAACAATTCAAAACATGTATGGAAAACGTTTCTGTTAGAAACTTTTGACTCTCAGTTATTTCATCTTGTTATTATTATTGGCCTAAGAATATATGTTCAATGAAATTCTGCTAGATATATTCAAGGCTGTAGTTTTTGAAGATCGTCAAGATTTTCAGTTGCATACAATGTCAAAAGATTGCTTTCGTACTAGTGTTGTAATATCTCAGTATCGCTATGGACAGAAATGTTCACTCAAAACTGTAAGATAAAAAATGTTGTTGATAGACATTAGTGTCCTCTCTCTAGCGATACCAACATAATTAATATTTAATAATTGTGATAGCGATTTTTCGACTTGCTTTGGAACGGAAAATATTGTTCATCATGATGTAAAAGCTCATGTAATTAAAAAAAATATGAGTTGTGCCTTATTTCTGCTTTGCACTTATGATTATTTCATTACCTGGTTATCTTAATTAAAAGTGCCAGGCTGAATTTGTATATGGAACCCAATCAGAGGTACTTTGTAACTTTAAAAATCTCCGGGTTTTGTCGCGTCGTACTTAGACTCTCTGGATCTTGTATGACTTTATTTCTGTGGAGGCTGTGTGCATCTCGTGAGTATGGAGTGATTGATATTTTGTGGTTTGCATGGAAATGATCCACAGCTTGAAATTTAAGTAAAGCTATAACACATTGCACTGTAACACATTTAAATGAACATTCTACGAGAAATAAAAAGAAACTGTGAAACAATATTCAATTGTTACTAATTTATAATAAATACGTTAAATATATATACTTATTAAACTGGAAGAGTTACTGCCTTCCTGATATTGCAGATTAATATTGCTACAGGGTCCATCTCGTCTCTGTTTATCATCCACTTTCAGAGCTAATGGAAGAGTCTTGTGGGGAGAGACATCGCCTTGTAATGGACATTTGGATTTTGATGTTCATATCTCGTACAGGGTGATTGGTATAATATTTTCATGGCTGTATATAATCTCTTCTGTATATTCTGGGATAAAGTATAGTTACTTGGAAAATAATATACGGAGAAACAATACTATAACTACAAATTGTAGCACAGACCAATGGCTAAACAATTAATTACCCTTATAGGAAAACAGTGATTTTAATATACACATTGTGGAAAATACGATGATGCATTATTATGAAAAAGCCAAATAGATAAATGACAAGTATAATATAATCATATTTGTCAGCGACATATAGTTAAAATTTAAGTACGTGAAATTAAAATAACAATTACAATCAATATATGACAATTTAAAATACATAACAAACAATGTAATATTTTTAAGAATACGGTATTATTATACTTGAAATTGAAAGATTAAACTGGAGTTGTAAACTCAATAATTTATCAATATTCAGTAAAAATAAGCAAATGACATTAAATGCTTTCCATGCTGCTGTTATGAATATTTCACGTAAAATAGAAAAAAAGTTCACGAAACCGCTTTCATAAATAACCTTAACGCAAAAGATTCTTGTCACAAGGATTTAGTATTTATATTTTCGTATCCAAAAACATATGTAATGAACAGCAGTTTATTCTTAGATTTGTTGAAATAATTTATATAGATTTTATTTATTGGTACTAACAATTTTATATTAATTCTTCTCCATTTTAGTAAGGTCGTACATTTAATACAGTTAAACATTTTTGTAAGATATTTATACCAAACTTTTCTATCTTTAATAACGGCCTTTGTTCCAAAGCGTGTGTCGTTGAAAATTTCTTTTTACTTTTAAGAAATTAATTAGTTTTGCACTTTATTGCTAAAGCTAACATCTGTTTTGATACGTGTTTTAATTAAAGTGTTGTTGTTTAACAACTTAAACTTAAAACTTTTGTATACTACATATTTAGTATACATTTGTATACTAAATATGTTAAACTGAACCAATGTTAATCTTAGTTTGTGTTACCCACTACAACCCTTATTAAGACAAAAACCCTAAAAACCTCCTGTTGCATTTCTTATAGGTCACTATTGTTGAGGTTGTTTTCACAAAAAACTAGATCGAGATATTGGTATCGTATAACTTGTGATTGACACTTTTTAACAAGTTTAGTTAATGAGGTCGTTAACTGTTTTACAGCAGGTGCTGCGGTTAAATTATTAATTTTTTTCCAGCTAGTAAAGCGATCAGCCATAGTGTTAGCATCTACAATGGCTTATGGAATGCACCTAGAAGAGCATTTGAGTGGCATTCAAGATTTTGAAATTACACAATTTTTATTTAGAAATGATAATTTAGGGGAGATATGAGTAGAAGGTAAGGATAAACCAAAATACAAGAAATATCTAACAAATAGTTTTTTTAAATATCGGTAAAGCAGGAGCGTACGAAACATAAAACGTAAAAAAATAAAACATTTTCTGATGTCTGAAAGCACTTACGCAAGTTTGTAGTGATTTGACTTTAATACTTGATCACAGGAATACGTTCGTAATTTTTTTTTCTAATACTCTTCGGTACTTGTAATTTAACTATTAAAAGATATCATTTCCTGTAAAAGTATCCTTGTTTTACTAACAAATCAGTAAGCATGATTTCAAAAATACCCTTACTAAAACTGATCATAGTTTAATCTGTGTCAGTCAGTACACAGATGAGTTACTGAGGAAAACTTCCCCATCTAGGAAACTAAGATGAATGGACGACAATATGACAATGCATGTAATATCACACAACAAACACAGAGGGCTGGAGATTGAAATAAGCCGATAAGTTTAATAACTACCCCAACTCCTCTATCCTTTAAACCCCCTCCGGAGCAGCACCTGTCTACTCCTTTGTCTGAAGGGCCATTTGCAATTACTTAAAATACGTTATAATTTAGTGCTCTGTCTGTAAAATTAACGAGTTTGTGAATAAGTGACTTTACTTTTTTACTTACGTTTTTGGTAATCATAGCGGGCAGTAATTTCTGTAATGAGTATCTGTAAAATACTTATATAAAAATATTTTTTTTAATAAGTCAGTTTTGAAGCATTTTAATCCTAATAAAAGCCGAACGTAAGGTGACGTTCGTGATACATTTTATTGGTAGTATGTAAGCAGCCTGGATTGTCTTTTAAACCTCTTTATGGAATAGTACAAGGTGGTTGTAGTGATTAGCGACCGTTTCTAAGGCAAGGAGGTTCATTAAGTTTTGTACTGCAATCCAATTTTCTCGTTATTGAATAACATTGCTCTCTCGCTCGCTCTCTCTCTCTCTCTCTCTCTCTCTCTCTCTCTCTCTCTCTCTCTCTCTCTCTATCTCTCTACCAGGGTTAAGTGATTTAGAATAAGAACAGCTTTACTTCTGAGGAATCCCTACATCGTGTGAGATTGATACCTATGTTATTACCTAAATACGTTTTATTACCTGTAGCGCCTATGCAGTCCCTTACTCTTTTATATATGTTGTTTATGTGACTATGAAATTTAATTTTAAAAGCTATTTGTAAGCGTAAAACTTACTGTAATATATACAGTAATAATCACAAGAGGTAGAAGATATGATAAGATTTTATGAGTAAATAATGCATTCACATACATCAGTAAACTCGCGTAGTCGTAGGCAGTATGTTTGAGTTTTGTTTGATGCTTTACTTAGTGTCAATTGCGTTGGTAAATTTATATTAGACATGTATATTTTCCGTCTCTATTATTTTTATCTACTTCTAAACTACGGAACTACATCATGTTTCACTATAGAATAAACCAAATCCATGTTTTAGCACTTTTACAATTATTAAAAATCAGTCTAAGATCCTCAATGAATACTACAGGTATTAAACTATAAAATGTAAGACATCGGTTTTTATCTATAAAAAGTTCAAAATGTTTGTTTGTGATCTGAGATTCAACCAAGATATTTGTATCCAAAAATGTGATGAGTATTTAAGCAGTATGCTTTAAAAGGTACAGTTTTGTGGACTTTAAACACTTTTTAAGATAAACCAAATTCAACCATTCGGTAATTAGGCTATAGCAAAATACGCCCTAGCAAAACTTTTCACGTGATCTTCTACAATGCCTACACATCTGCTAAATACAACCTACTTAGGATATCTGCTAAAGTGTTTGAGCGTGTTAACAAATAAAGTGTATAAATCATTATAGCCTATAGAGTCAGTTTTAGAGTATGTGCAAAATAAACGGAAAACAGAGTTATCCTCGTTTCTAATTGTAAATAGAACAATCATATTTAAGACACGTAAGGATTCTTATTAGATAACATTTTAGTAGCTGCGACATAACCGTAAGTGTTATATAAATTGCAAAATATTACAGTACCTTATATTTTCACACAAAGTAAGCAAATATTACATTCTCTGTCTAGCTTAACAAATATATCATAGGAATAAATATTCCTGAAATTGTATTTACAATGTATAACACATACATTATGGTTTATCCTATACATATGAAAGAATCATAATCTAAAATCGGATGTAACTGTAATATGAAAGGGTGTGACACATGAAATATTAATATACAGTATTGACATTAAGACAGTAATGTATTGATATGACGACTAATCGTTTATTCCAATGCTCATATCACACTACGTCGGTGTTCAGGACTTCTTGATTGTGTTCACTATAACCAGGAAGGAAGAGAGCGTGGGAACATATTCGAGTAGCTGCATGAAGACATTACGTCACTAGTACTGACTCCAGTAGTTCTACATTACTTCCTTAACTGTAGACGTGGTGATTGCAGACCTATTTTTAAAACTGCACTTTTATAGAAGTGGGCACTGTTTATCGTTTTATATTGATCTAGTACAATGCATAACCTTCTGGACAATTGAGCCTGTCCGCCACACAAAATATGGGACATGCACCTCGGTAAACCACACCAGTAATGTCCCGGAACTTGGTGAAGCTGAGTTATGCGGCTTTGCTGTTTTGTGACCAGAACACCACATTTTAATATTACTTGTCACAACACGCTACATGTAACACTTAAGTTTAAAGTTTGTTTTTCATGATGGAAGGATTATCCACATGTATGCACCACATTTATCCGGACATTCACCATCCTTTGGCAATACAGGTAACCAGTAACACTACTTTCGAGATCTGATAACTGATTTCTTCCAAATATAAATAATATAAAACTATAATCTTTGTTCAAGTAAACGAATATTTTCAGAGCGTTGTGACATGCAAATCAGGAATCACAACAAACAAGTTGCGTGTTAACTTCCTGCACACTATCTCTACGATGTAGCTACTTAATAAAGATACAATATTAACTAATTAAATGAAACTAAAGAATACAGGTTGCAATATGTCTACACTGACAGGCCAACCACTAAGATCTTGGATTATTATATGTTTTATGGTAGGTATATACCTAAGGATGATATCTGATTGCACATCTCAAATCTTAGTGTTACTGTTTGTTGTACCATAAACAATAACAAATTTCCAGAAGGAATTCCCGTTTCCTTCCCCTTAAGATTCAATACCTGTAATTGTCCTTCAGATTACAAAATCTGATGTGATATTTTTTGCGATTTTTCTAGGTCTTTTCGCAACTCTTGTCAAATGTTTTGTTGCCACGTAAAATATGTTATCAAGATATAACATGACCGCTTACTTTATATTTTCCTGCAGATTTTGCAATAACCAAAACTCTATCCGTATATGACGTGACAAAGTTGAAGTTTGATTGTTTTTTTAAAGTTGTATGAAACCTCAACTTATGAATCATATTATCTTATGATATAATTTGCTATTTCCTAATTATCAATTAGGCTTAGACATATTTCTGGATGTCCAACGATCTGAGTGTCCTACGTGTCCCTCACCAATGTAAAGATCGGTAATAATATTTTGTACCCAAATAATTTTTTATCATTGTGTCTATATTTCTGATGTTCCACTAAAAGTTTACAAAAGGGACTTTATCTTAAATTTGAGTATCGAAGAAAATATTCTTGTAATTATCAAAGAAAAATTATTAAAAAGAAAAATCATATCTCAATTTAAGACATTGTGTTTTGTGAGTAGCCACTGTTTCACTTACATTACATTAAATAAAAATATGAAAATTAAGAATTAAAGAAACTTTATATTATATTATAGATATTATCGATTCTAAGAATTAATGTAAATATTACAATAGATAAAAAATTCTAAAACTCTCTTCTTGTAAAGGCACTGTAATAAAAACACAACCATATTGGGCTATCAATTTTGAAACTTAAATCTGTTCTCGAATAGTAAGGCACGATTTAATGTAGTATCCATGTGAAACCACTATGACCATGACACGATAAGAACTAATGAAAGGCTCTTTTACGTCAATTATTACTTATGGATACCTTCATTTTAAATTGCATGATATTAAATGTAATGTTAAATAAAAAGAGTGTAAATTAATATAGTTTTTTTAAATATTTTTAATATCTTAAAAATGTTCTCGATTGTAGTAGGTACTCCTCTATATATGTAATAGGTATTTATTGTTCATGAGAACTCTCAAAGGGTTTGGAATTACTATGGAAAGGGAGATTTATTTATAAATTAGTCGGCATTCCATGTTAATGTGTATAATTAGAGAAGTGTTTTAAGCTAGTTAACATTTAATTAATAGAGGAACCAGAGGAACTAAACACAGACAAATTCTTTATTGTCATATTGATATAACATTGGACAGTTTCCTGCAATGAACTACAGACAACTGAGACGTAATAAGCAGCGACATGTGCATTCCATAGATTATATATGATATCTCTTATACTGTATTATATTTTCGCGTGTAAGTAAACTATGAGTTTAAGTGAATGACAGGTAACATTAGAAACAATTGCAGTACAGAACTGGATTTCAGATTACTCAAGTGTATTAATGAATTGTTTGTATCTTTATATATATATATATATTATATATATATATATTAAAAGTAATTAAAAGGCTCTGTAACATTATCCCAAGGTGTAAACTTTTTACAATGCAAATGTAACAGGCTTGGCAACAGATAGCCACTAGCTTTCTTGCTTCACTAATCTGACCATGCTTGGCCATCGGTACGAATATTTTTGGTTGTCTAGACTCTAGCATAGTTTTAGAAAAAAACGAAAGTTTGTTATTTTATATTGGATTTTATGGTAAAAAAAGAAACTTATTATTGTATAAATTTTAATAATTGCTGATACGCATTACTAATTATCAATTTAAAATTTGTAAATTTGTTTAATTATCTCAGATATACATCTTGACTCAAAAAGGTAATCTGATTTTTGTTCGTAAATTGAGTCGAAATATGTAGGACATCGAACTGGCACAGAACGGCAATTAAAAGGGTATACGCACGTTAAGCTTTTAAAACCTTGGGATCGTGGAGTTCCCTTTCCATTTTATGACATAAGCTTTAAGAACACTCATATATTAGTATACTCAGACAAATTCTAATGCTTGTGTTTTACCACATCTTTACAATTAGTGTCTATTATAAATAATGGTTATTTACGCACGAAAACACCGCCATCGTACATCCAGAGTAATTAATATTCAATTCTGCCACTGAATATGGAACATGTTTACACTATCACGATTGTACAACCAGGCAACATTGATAAGGAAACATATTGTTTCCACTGGCATTCGTGGATATAGTTGGCACGAAATATTTGTAAAATTGATTTTTAACTCCTATCATTTCAAAATATTATTGATATTTCAGTGACATTTTTTGAAACAAGTGTAATTAATGAATTTTTTAAAACACACTCATAAAATGAAATTTTTCAAGCGTAGTGGCTGATTGATTTGGTTAAGGTGTGTTTGTTGGGAACTTGGAGAGAGGGGAGTAATGGGTGATTGTCTCTACTCATGCGTTTATGGATCTATATAAAATGTTAAAAATATTACCTTCGCAATCACTACTTACATTGGTTAAAGCTAAATATTTATTTTTGTTGCCATTTAACTAGAAACTGAATGAGAATTCTGACTGTTACACATTAAAATACCGTAAGATTTGGGCTAATATTCTAGTGTATATTTTAATTTTTACTCAACTATTACTTTTGGTACGAAAATCTATTCTTTTACAATCTCATCTAACTTTTTTTATTTTTCATACTAACTATAATATACCCGGTTTAAGTTTTTTTATTGGTATTTCTGTAGATATCGTTAGACTTTTTATTTAACGTATGGTTTGATAAGATGGGGAATGGTAGCTCTGTTGTAGTCGAATTACGACTTTCATATGGGAGATTTGCTGTCAAATAATATTGGTTTTCTTTTACAGGGATTATTGTATTCTTTTGATACACAGGGACATAAAGAGATTTGAATTCACTTAAAGATTAAGGTCAGTTTTCAGGTGAGTACCCTTCGTTGGAAGTATTATTCAAAGTAAAGTCTGCAAATTTAGTATTATTTAAACGTTATTTGGAACCATTTAGTATAAAACAGCCAGAATAATTTTTTATATCAAAATACAAAGTTCTTAGTACATATTTATTGGGTGAAGCATATTTAAATTACAGTCTGATTTTTGAGTCTGTACCAACAGTAGCATATTGGGACACAGGCTGTACGAAGAACTTTTCAGGAAATTTTATTTAAGTTTTATTTAGCCTGGTTTATAATAGAGAAAAATATACATTATTTTGCATTAAATTAGAAATTTTCATTTTATTTTGAAATGAAATGAAAAATTAGTTAGAAGTTTGAAAAAGTACACTTTAATTTAATTTTGTTTCTATAAAACAAGAAGTTTTTGTTTTTAGAAAACTCTTACAGCACAAGTAGTTGTGTGTTTTTTTTGGAATTAAACTTAAATATCTAACAATTAAGTACAAGGATTGTTCTATTGAGCCTAATTTAATTTCAAATACTGAACTGATAATTTATAAACAAATTTTAAATTGATTTGAGAAGGTATTCTACCGTATATATATATCTACCCTAAAAATATAATTAATTAGTTTTTAAACTGGATAATTAAGTGTAGTTAAACTAATCAAAAGATTATGTAAAGGGATCTCTCTACACAATGGTTATATTGATTGTAAAATAATGTAATCAAATTTTTTTAATTTATTCAGCCTTAATGAGCTTAATCAACAAGAAAAAAGTTTGCGGTTACCTATCCATTTGTATACTCTATCATTAAAAAAATGTGTTTCTTAGGCCCGATCATGGTAATCAGGGTAGGTACTAATAGTAATTATAGAACGGCAATAGACTTCCATGAAGTAAGAGATTACTCTGTACACCTAGTTTAGGCAACACTAACAACACGAGTAGTATGTTTTGTGCAGATATGATTCATTCACAGCACAAATTTCAAAAGTATGGGTTCACAAAATACTCCCGCTATTACAAGAAATATTGAAAAAGATTTAGCCATTATTGCAGTTAACGTCTCTTGTCATATAAGCTTTTAAACAGCTTATACTGTAACAACGTCATCTATAATATGGTTGACTTCTTATTGAACTTTGTTAAAACCCGTATGAACATTTGAAGCGTCATTTAGAATTAATCAACGAATCGTTACTCATCCTAGTTTTAAAAAACAAGTATTCCTTCATATATGTAACGCAATTCAACTAAATCTGTATTCTATCCTGGGAATATCTTTAAGTCAGGTTTTAACAAATAACTTCCTTCCTTTTTCAAAAACTCTACACAAATGCAATAGGGCACATTTAATTATTATTTATCAGTCATATCTCCTAAAAGTTGCACGTACATCTTAGACAACACAATCTATACGCTAATATGATTCCTCCCACCGTTTGAATGTTTAGTAGTGCATCCATACTTTTGTATTAATCTGGCGTTTAAATTTTAACAGGTATGATAATATAGATTTGAAATTTGTATTTTAAGAAGGAAATAAATATATGGTAAATATTAGAACAGCTTCGTAACTGACACTTCAGTGCTTTCTGCCTTGGATGCCGTAGTCAGCTGTTCAGATGTACTTGCAGAAAAGGAAACCTGCAACAAATTGTAAAACTACAGTGCAGGTTCATGTAGGCATTTACCTGCCTACCTGACTCAAGCCGGGATAGTAGAACACGTAAGGTAAAGTTGTGTTGCTTGCTTGAGGTTAGTAAAATTAACTGCATTAACGCAAGAGAAACTATAGGAAACGCATCTAAAATACTAGTTATTAAACCTAATCAAAGCTGGTTGATGGTATCTAGTGGCGGATGTAACGTAAGCTCTAAGTAATTAGTTCTCTGGAAAGTTACCATTCCGGTTTTAACGTCTCGAGTTTGTAATACACAAAGTGGAATAAAGTAACACCGCCACTCCTTCCTGATTACCTTTTTTTGTTATACTAATTATTAAATCATTAAAATTAAGTCATTTTTTCTACACAATTATTTATTTAAATGTATCATATTTAATATATCAAATACCATGTAGTCCAAAATTAAATACACACTTATACACACTTAAAAAGTCAAGCAACAATAAGAGATATAGCAACAATTAAATATAAAAAATTGTGCGTAATTAGTTGCGTTGTTTACTCGCTGCTTTTATAAAAAGCGTTTTGGTCAAAATGTTTATACAATCACAGCTCTCTTATTAGTAGCTATATTGAAACGTTTTTTATATAAAATTTGCATGAAATTGCGTCTAATTTTAAATAGTATAATGGAAAATTGTTCAAGGTAAGCAAGCAGGAGCTGGAGGGTTCGAGTAAATTTGTTTAACGGAACGACTCATTTTATGCCTAGTCAGAAGACAGTAGATATTTGACGGATTTCTAAAATACCAATTCTAACTGCCGAAAGGAATTATATTTTAACAACAGTGGAGGCTCTTGAGGCTGGGATTAAGTGATGCAGTCTGAGATAAGGCGAGCACTCAAGAGCGACTTGGGCATCAACGTTTATTTGTTGTCGTCGATCTTCTGCCATAACTGCTGTTAAAGTGACAATGTTTCAACCCTTGATCTGCATTGCCAAAATCTACATCTACATATGACCAGGTGCCCTTTGCACCTGTTTTAGATCTCGTACATTCTTTTGTAGTCAGCTGTAATGCCATCAGTGATTCTTCTAAGGGCTATAATCTTTCCTTGCCTTGTTGGATTTAAAAATGAAAAAAAGGATTTTGGGGAGTACCGTGGTACTACGGCGGGCATGGGAAACACGGAGCTCTGCACAATATGGCGTATGTGCACAAGACTGATGGGAAACCGTGTTAATATCGTATCGAATATTGTCTTAAATAGTGTTTTTATTGAGCAAACCATTGGATACTGGGCCCTTAATGATTTTAAATGTCAAGAGGAGTTGATATATATATTATTGATATATATATATATATATATATATATATATATATATATATATATTATATATATATATATATATATATATATAAGAATCATGGTAAAAAAACCATCTCTCAATATTACATATTTGAAAAAAATTTGTACAGATTTCAATACAAATCTGGTTATTTATACTCCAAGATATTTTTTATTGGCCCAAACAAATATATATTGTACCTACTGACTTGAAAAGAAATATTAAATGTTTAGTTTATGAAACCCGTTAGTTTTAAATTAAGATTTTACTTATGTATTATACATTTATAGCAATTAATGTATTTAATACAAAGTATAGTTTAGTTAAACATATTTAAGATCAAAGTTTATTGTTACAATATTGGTAGAAAGGTAAAATTTGTATGAGTTGCTCTGAAAAAAAGCCGGAATGGATAAAGAAATGTTTATTTATTACTTCTGATAGAGGGTGCATCAAGTAAAGCGATAATTAATATTGTATTATTAAACTTACGGGAATTAATAAATATTATATGATAATATATTATTGTTAATGGCTAAAGTGGCAATCGTCGAATAATAACATCAAGGTCCAATTGTGAAAGTGAGTACACTATGACAATGACAATGGGAGTACCAAAGTATATGATGTCCCGATGTAACAAATTAATGAATTAAAATTATATATATACATACATAAGTAATAACATCTTAATTTTAATATATATATATATATATATATATATATATATATATATATATATATATATATATATATAAGTTATAATTTAATCTTTCTAAATAACAGTAGGCTATTTTATAAGGAATTAATTAAACCCTAAAAGCTTTATTTCACTACTATGTGTTATCATATTTAATACGTTATAGATGTTACATAGTTTACATAAAATGTTCGAGTCGTTAGAATAAGTAATCGAGCTAGTTAAAATAAGTATCATATGGAATTGTTTTATATTTTTTTAATTTAAAAAATTAAATGCTTCATATATGTTCTTTTTTTAAATTAAATTTGAATACCGTATGCCTACAATTTTACTTATTAAAATAGTAATATTTAAAACTTAATTATAACATGCAATTAAGGGCATAAATGCAAATTGTTATAACACTTTTTTATGTGTTGTTGCAAAAGTTTTATTATGCCAAGAGACATACACATTTCATGTCCTGTAAAACCCACCTCTCTTCCACCAAATCCACCTGGTGGGTGAGGGTTAACGTACCTGAATACTTAAAAAATATTAGAAATATTCAAAACCATAAACATTTAAAATACATTCGATGTGGAAGTCAACAACTAAGAAATTCTATATCTAAAACTAAAAAATATAAATCAAAAGTGAATATAACGCTACAATTTGTCACCAATATTATCCAGTTAATTCTTAGTTATTAATATGTTTTTGCCTTTTTAATGAGAATATGCGAAATGCAACAATTGATACTAATTTTAATTTTCATATTATATATGTGTTATATTTAATTTCAATTGCAGAATGTCTATTAATGCATACAATCACTATAAATACCGAAAACATGGACGTAATATTTAATAACATTAAACCAGCGAAAGCCAGGTATAAACGATACATATAAAGCTATCTTTCTACGTTAGTGCAGGAGAGGATTTTCAGTTAAACTATTTAGCTTCTACTAATATAATTAAAGTCACAGTTTAAGAAAATAGTTAGTATAGCATTTTTTATAAATTAAGAGTTTAAATTGCATTAATTAAAATAATCCTACAATGCACTAAAAGTGTTCTGTTGTTGTCTTGTATTATGTATACGGAAGGAAATCTATTAATACGTTTTGTTTAATTTTTAATAATATTAAGAAATGTAATTTAGAAAAATTAAAAATATTAATTACAAGCTAAATATAATAAACTTTAAACGATAAAACAACATTTCATATTTTGCAACTTTGGCGGGCACAACAGGTTGTAATTATCTAAGTGACTGTGGTAAAGATCTGATCCCAGTGGAGTCAGGTAACGTTTTACTCTGATTAATATCATGACAACTACATCTAAATGTCAAGCTACATTCATATTGCTATTTCTTAGGCTTACGTGGTCAATAGCATAAAAATCATCTCAGATTTTAGTTTCGGGTTACGTCACATCTCTATCAACAAAATTAATGTGTCAAATTTTTTGGTTTCTGGAGAACCGTCTTTATTCAACATATATAGGACCTAATTTATTTCTAATAAATATATACAGTATGTTTATAAAGGTGAATGAAAGTAGGACTTGGTTGGCTATAAATTAAACAATTAACGACTAACTAATAAAATCTGTTATCAATATGGGTTCTTTATTATAAGGCTCCAAACGATTTCATAGCTCAACGTTTTCTTGTTTATAATGTTGTTCGTTAATATTATCTTATTTCTAGGTTAATTTTCTGGCCTCTCATATTGTCCTTAAATTCTGTTATTGCATTTGTACATTTTATATAGTTTTGCAAAATCTTTTCCTATTGGTTTAGTAACCGAAGTATATAGCTGATTTACCACTGAAGTGCTACGTGCCAATTTCGGTTCTACCTACAGTATGCTTCTAACTTCCGATGTTCTAATAGACTCGTGAACTTTTCATAATATGGCTAAGAAAATTAAATTTAGATTTTAATATTCCTAGAGGAGTGAATTTTCTTTTCATTGAAAGAAATGACATAGAAAGCTACACCTATACACAAGAATCGGAAGTGGGCACATCGCCTGAGGACAAGTCAATTACGTGGGAGGCATTAGAAGAGTGCTCTAAAAACAGAGAGAATAACTTATCACACCTAAATAGATGTTTGCAACTGCGTGGTACAGTTTCTATTTTACTTGAGGTTTAGCAGACGCAAGTGTACTATGTTTTACAATGCGTCTACTTGTGTAATTAAAGTGTAAATAAGTTCGCTAAATGTGAAATTAAGGTTTGCACCCTTAAAACATGTCAAACATATTCATTTCTAACCTGCACAGTTTCCAAACTCAAAACATTTACATTCAAGACATTTTTTCTTCCAAAATTCCCAAAGTTTTATATTTTAACCAAGAAAATGCTTCAACTGAAATATTTCAAATTTAAATTTTTTTAAACAAGAATGTTTTGATGAAAAGTTTAAATTCAGAAAATTTCATCCTTTATAATTGTCAACTATCAAATGCTAATAATTTTTACATTTAAATAATCATCTAACAAACAACAATACATATTAATAATTTTCTATTTGTAAAATACTAATATCGACTAAGATCTAAAACGTTCAATATAAAAGTTCACACTAAAAAACCTTACACTTTTTAACTCATAATAGAAAAACTCAAAATTCTCAAATTCCTAACAAAAAATTCTAAACATAAATTAGACTAACTTCAAAAGCGTTTAACATAACGATTCAAAAAGAACATAAAAAGGTCAACTTTAAATAATATTCCAATTTCAAATTTTCCTTTCAAAGGTATTAATACATTTAAAAATTCAATTTATAAAATTTGTCTAAAGCTGCTTGATAAATTATCAATTAAAAATGTAATACGTCAGAATTGATCTAAGTGAAAATATCAACTCAAAAAGATAAACTTTAACTTGATAAAATGCCGACTCAGGAAAATAAAACTTCGTAAATTATAGTTTATTCAGTTTTAAACTTGAATTTTACATTCTCAATTCTATCCAACAAAAAATAAAGTCACTAAAAAACTAATTAAAAGAATGTGTTAACAAAACCCTTTTGCATGGAAAGATCCTAATTGGAAAGTTTATATTCGTAACACATGTACTCTATAATATATGTTCTAACTTTAGAAAGATATGCTTTAAAATATTAAAATAGAAAATTATTAACTCAAATGATTATAAAAGAAATTATGATTTCAACTTGAATATTTCTTTGTATCCATAAATTGCAATTAAAATAATGTTTAATTAAACATATTATAAAATAAACATATTTTACCTTGTCCTGAGTTTTCTCCTACGAATTAACTCTACTGGTAAACTCCCTGTAGTTGCTTGAGAAGTGCTCCTGCACCAAATAAAGAGCTTACGAATTGGGGATTGCCAATACTTTTTAATTCTTTTCTAGTTTTCTGTAAGCTTTTATTATTTGATGTACAGTTGTCTATATTCTCTTAAACCTATTACAGTGAGGGTGGTAAGGTCTTACAAAAAGGATTAATATTGTTATAGTACAAAGTTATTTTTTTAAACCAAATTAAGATGAGTCTGTAACTATGTGTTTTGGCAGTCCATAACGAGCAAAGTACCCAAAACAGCTATTATTATTTAAGTATAAGACGTGACCTTTTCTATTGAGACTACTTCCATCAACGTACTGTACATTGTAATAGGTTTTCAAAGTTAGCCTGTGCTTTAATCTTCTTTTCAGAATACTCATTCCTTTAGCAATAACACACATTAGGGAGGTCATCATATTGTGTAGTTCTTTTCTGTATTAGTTTCTTTAATATTAATGTTTCATCAAGGCGAAGTTGTAGCAGGAATCTCCTACTAAACAACGTCAGAACTCTTTATATAAGGCCATAATAATGTATCCACAAGTAAATTATCCAATTCTGGTATGTATTATCTAATAGTATGAGACTGGTATACATGTAGTAAGTGTGAAATCTCAGCTGTTTCAGCCCGTTGGTTTCATTTTGGTACCTTCTTGTATTATTTTAAAATCTAACGCGGTAGACGCACAAAATTAACTCCTTGCTTTACGGTTATTGATATAGTTTAGCTATAAAAATAAAAGAAAGTGCTTTTTGTCACTTAAACAAATATTATGCATTGCATAGTTAAATGTAATAAACGTAAAGTATTAGATGTTCAACTAATAGAGAAATAATTGAAGAGTTCCCTTGTTCTTTTACCACATAAATCAGCTACAACAATAGTTGCTGGATTATCCTTATATGTATCAGCGTGTATGACGATTGTTCTTTTTCCACATAAATCAGCTACAACAATAGTTGCTGAATTATCCTTATATGTATCAGCGTGTATGACGATTGTTCTTTTTCCACATAAATCAGCTACAACAATAGTTGCTGAATTATCCTTATATGTATCAGCGTGTATGACGATTGTTCTTTTTCCACATAAATCAGCTACAACAATAGTTGCTGAATTATCCTTATATGTATCAGCGTGTATGACGATTGTTCTTTTTCCACATAAATCAGCTACAACAATAGTTGCTGAATTATCCTTATATGTATCAGCGTGTATGACGATTCCAGAGTTCTAGGTAGAGTTTTGTAAACAATTTTAAACATTTAATCTTTTCTTCTATCACCATCAAGGTCTTTTTACAAAGTTAGTGTAGTTTTTTTAGGAATTGTCTAAAAATAATTAATTACTTTAATCTATCCATAAAATTGATTTGGTTATGAAATATTCGTATGTTGCAGGTTATATTTTAAGGCACAAATGAGGTCTTCAACCGGATGTTACCTTATGTAGCAGATATTCTCCTAATTCCTGTAACCCACAATATTTTATTTTTATATTTCAACTTAATATCTGGTATATTATAATTTGAACTGTTCCTCTGGATTTTAAATCATAAAACCAATGTAGTTTAACTGCATTGAAACATTTAATCGTTTTTCCTGGAGCAAGGTATGTAAATGAAACTCGAAATTATAAGCGACAGCATCGAAAATACTCAAAACTTGATTGAGGGACATATTGCGTCTTTTAGTTAAGCTTTAAATTAAAACCATTACCATCCGATTAATCCAAAGAGAGGAAGAGTTTCCTACTTCATAACTCATATTGCAAGTATTAAGTATTACACCTTCCACTAATTACCGGTTAAAAATAACCTAGTATGTAACTGACCTTCTATTCAACTTTCACATCAAACTTCCTAATGCTCTATAACATTTTTTCTCTTAAAGCATAGCTATATTAATACAGTTTGTTTTAACATAAAAGTAGAGCCAGGCTACCATTTTCATTTATGGTTCATATGTTATAGACTAAATCACCATAACCGCTACTTGAGCTACTATCCACATTTATTACATCTAACGTCAAATTAGTTATTGCGGCTTTTCTTATGAAACAAGAGTTCTCTTTTACAATCAAAACGGAAGCAATGTTGTCTATACCTCAGGACTACAGCTTGTTGGTATAAATTCTGCTTAACTATCTGTGTTTATACTATTCATGTTAACTTCTACAAGAAAATGAATACATTGTTATCTAAAGTGATATAATTTCTTATGGTAATTGTATTATCCGTTCTTGCTGCCACCTCTCATTGTTAATTCTAAGTGTAATATAACAACCACTGTTATTACTGTTATTACTTCTTCCTTGAAACCTTTACCAAGTTGATAAAACACTACCAAATCTGAATGCAATAACATAAATCCATAGAGATTCATTTTCATATCAAAACGTAGTAGTAAAAAACTGTACAGTTGGTACATGTGGTCATTAATTATTAAAATGTGTTTAAACAATATTTTTTTGACGAATCAAATTTAAATTAAATGTTCAAGGTGAAAACGTTCGGTCAGCATTTTTAAAACCTTCAATTCAAAGGAAGAGAGTGGAAGTAATCCTAATACGCTAACATCATCACTCATACAATGTCTTGATAATGGAATATCATAAAGTTCTGTAGTTTATTACATTCACTGAATTTACCAACATTGAATAGTGACATTTAACATTAAATTGAATATTGGCTTTTATATAAAAATTTAACTTGCTATTCTTTAACTGTATCAGTGATATATCTCTCTTCTATTTCGTACCCCAATAAAGAATTTATCTGTAATAAAATTATTACGTGTTAATTTTATTCCCACAACACATTTAAGAGAAATATTGTTTCAAATATAAACATATACAAATAGTAATTGCATAGATTTGAATTTAGAGTTGAGCTACAGTTTACCTTCCTTTTATTGCAGCCTCTGGTATCTGATGCTGCCTCAGACTTAATAATATACACACTTGAGTGCACTGTGATGTGATAGGCACGATCTCTAAGCACGGTGGAGCAACCTAATTTTCTCACTGGTGTACCTAACGAGACAATGAGACTACCCCTTTGCACTATTTATAGGTGTCTATGATGTCGAAACGATGTAAATGTTTGATTTTGAGCACTTTCGTCGTCGACTTTATTGGGGTCTCTGAAGTTTGAGACGGTGTCAGATACCAGACGTTGCTATAAAAGGAAGGTAAACTGGAGCTAAAATAAAAATTCAATTGAATAAACCCTTCCTACTACAGCTAAGTTATGTGTATATAGATTTGTAAAACTACTTTATCAGGTGTCAGAAATTTGCTAGGTTCTTACTAAACAAGACATGTACCACCTTGCAATTTTTATGTTTAATTAGGAGATAACTTAGATAGTAATTTTGCAACAGATACTGCAAGGATCTTACTAAATAATACCACTTTATAATATTTTAACTGAGAAGAAACCACTCCATGAAGTAATGTCTGTTCTACTGCAATTTTTTCATTGAAAAAGACGAGCAACACATCACAATATCTGTATCTGAATAGATAATACATTTTCAAATAAATACTATCTAACGTTAAAATGAGGCGATAGACTAGTTGTAGGCCTATCAGATAGTCTTAGCCAGAAAACTTTCAGTAATATATTTTAATCTCCTACACCGGTTGGTAATCGAAGAGAGAGAATCGAAGTCCTCAATCTTCAACTGAGTAGTCTGCAACACACTGCCAGCTTAACTATGCTGCCTATTTATGTCTGAAGGAAAGAAACAACGTCGAAAAAGCTTCACTAGGTTGAGTATCAACTCCTATAATCAAACATGGTTTTCCAAGCAGACCAAAGTTGCATAGGATGTGGGTATACACTATATCTTAGCAGATTATAAGTCCTACCTTTAACTATTCTTATAGTTTTCGTCATATTACACACTTTTCACAGAATCTTAAACAACTTTTGCACTTCTATTTGTGTCATAACCTGAAACTACGTCTATGTTTTTTACTTCAATGATAATGAAAAGGTTAATTTCACAGATTAAACTCTAGTTATTCTCACAGTATACCTTGTAATAAAGTAGTTGCCTAATAACATTGACACTTTTCACTAAAGAAATATAATGCAAAGTTACAAACACTATTTTAATGAAATTAGAAAATATTTCGCGTTCGGAGCACGTCATGGAATAGCATAGTAAACTTTACGGGACATTAAAAAAAAAAAATAGGTGTTCATAAATATTGTTATTTCCGAAGTGACTAACGGAATATCAGTTTTCAGAAAGATAAAAGTACAAGTAATAGATAAAGATATATATATATATATATATATATATAAACTAGCTGTTTCCCGCGGCTTCGCACGCTTTTCGTAAGTTTTGCCCGCGTATGAGCATTTCTGGTTGAAGTAAATTATATTTCCAACCCCGATGTAGATTTTACCTTGATGTCACGATCAAGAAAATATGTCAAAAATGTATTGTACATGCATAATGTATTTTATTACAAAGTGGTCTACCACTCAACCTTTAAGTTCAACCAAAAATTTAGTTTAGACAATTATACATCATAACTTAGCGCCTTCAAATAGTGTTTCACTGTTTAATATACGTATCTATCTCGTAATTGCAGGTTATAATGTGCAGGCGCTTTGAAAACTTTTCTTCATTTTATTCGTTTATATTCACGACATAAGCGAATAATTCAGATAATAACTATCCTATCTTCTAAGTTAGACTAAATTACGGATACATGTGAAATTTGATTGAAATTGGTTCAGTCGTTTTGGAGTTTATTGGCAACATACATCGTGACTCAAGATTTTTATATATATAAGATATATATATATATATATATATATATATACATATTATTAAAATAAATTTTTATTTATATATAACTTATATACTGTAGTTAAAGAACATTAGTTTTGACCTACTTCTGAAAGGTACAAGTTTTATCGTAAAACCGCGATTGCTTTCCCAACAGTGCCATTCACTTCCATATTCTACCTTGCACTAAAACTAAATGGAACGAAACGTTAGATTTTAGAGAACATGTAGTTTTCCATAGAAAGCAGTACACTTTTATAATGTTAAAACCAGATTTGATCACAACATATGTTTTCAGTTTTGGAAGAATAACTATTTTATTTGTGAATTACTCAGAAGCCTTCATTAGATTCAGGGTTTATATGATTTAACAAAATTAGGATAACTGGGCCGTGACTTATATTAGAGAGTTTTAAAGAAAGTTATTAAAAGTAGCCTATATTATTATTTCGAAATGATATAATTACCATAACAATATAATAATCACGAAAGAATTATGAGTTGGTCATCATTCTCTGTAAAAAATATGTGCTTACTTATGTAGTCCACTAGGGAGCAATCAGACCAAGTAAATTCTCGTTCTCTATATTGTTAAATACAAAAGGCTTTATCTTAAAACCCATACTAATAGAATATCTAGTATGTAGTTTCATCTTCAAATTATTCACTTACATGGTCATTCATGTTAGAGTTTTACATACATAGGTATAGGTTAAAAATATATAATTAATTCGTTACTAATAGTATGAATAAAACTATTATTTTATATTACGCTCCACTATTTTCTAATTTTTATTTTGATACAAATTACCACGGTTTTATGTTTTATGTCACTCCATGAGGAAATCTTAATCCACTTTGTAATATTATATTTAAATGTGTTAGGTTGATTATAAATTATGTTTAAATTTCCACACGAATTTCACAAAAAATGCACTTTTGGCACAACTTTAGCATTTTCAGATTAAGAAATACATACCTTCATAAGGAAAACTGATACTTTTTTAATTAGCTTTAACTATATAATCATGTTTAAAATAAAATTTCCTTATAATATATATCAAAGGCATTAATATGTATTCTAAGCAGTATTAAAAATTTATTTACATTATGTATTCTTCAAACTCATTATGTGGTTTCTAAATTTAGTATTTTGTACATGTATTAAAAAAAACCTAACGTTATCTTGGAAAGAAATATTAAAATTTAAAAATTTTTACCCGTTATCAGCCTTTAAGGAATTTACTAACTGCTAGAAATGTTTACATAAAACTTAGTCTATGTAAGCAATAATATTCATATCCTGCTCAATGTGTATTATTTAAAATAATACTCAACTAGTTTAAATTACCCATAGTTCGCTATAATAGCACACAAATATGTGTTAAAGTATATGCGTTAAATTATAGTAGATAAAATTAAACCTTTATTTACAGCGCCTGGAGTATAAAGCTTCCTATATTTTACCTGACAGGTAAAATATACATGATTATAAATTTCGTGTTGAATATGTCAGTAGACTTTGTTTTCAAATACATAGAAAAGATTTCTTCAAATTATTTTGGAATTCGTGTTACTAATAATAGTTACTACTAAATGGTTATTTTGCTTATTACTAAACACCAAAATATGAAGATAACATGCGTAAACCGTCGTTAGTATAGCAAGTATTTATAACAATTGAGCGATATCTGTAGCGATGCATGTTTTGCTATACATTAAGATGAGGTAACGTAGAAAGATAAAATATTATTGCAAAAAAATATTTATAATTAATGAATTTCGATATATTATCAAAATATATACGTTATTAAAAGACAGCTTCCATGGAAGATGAACTTAAACATGATAACATTCATAGTTTTTTATCATGTTTACTGGGGATAGGTTTTACAACTAAAGCATCAAGCCACACCTTATACATATTTATACTAAACGGAGTATAATAGACTATCTTATGTCAAACAGATTTGTACCCATCACATGGCTTTCAATGAAAAACCTAACTGGCTTCATTTAGAAAAAAGATATATACAACATACTTGGATTCTCAATTAATGTGGAAATGTAGGGCTGGTGATGGAAATATGATTCTCAATTCTTAAACAGCACCTGTCTACACCTTTCTTATTTTGACTCCAGTGTTTTGCATCCTTATTTACATTACTTTACATTTTAACACTGGCTAAATATTTTACAGATTAGGAATGCTTTATAGGCCTTAGGAACTATGCTGATGAAATGAGACTGTATATATTTACTTTGTTGTATAACATTTTTGTACTCTCCAAGAAGTGATTAACGTTTGGTATCATTTATATCCTAAATAAATTCCATTTTCTTAACAATTGTCAATTGTAAAAATCGAACTTTAAAGAAATAAAAGTCATGATTTTTAATTAAGGAATTGCATTATTCAGTAAATCTGAATATACCTTATAACCAATAAATGAAAATATAAAACTTAAATTTCTATCTTAATACCCTTATGTTATAATAATCATTAACTTAATATGTCAATATCCACCGTACGGTAATGAATTACGGAACCTTTAGGTATTTACTACTAGAACGTTATATACTTACTTAACGTTAGTTACTTAACTATTTCTCTGACAAACTATGAGGAACAAGGCCAATGGAATGTAATATGCAGATTCGGCCCAATTTTTATAATTCAAGCTTAATCTTTAAGGTATCCAGGCAAACCTACATTTTAATTGTACCAGTAAAGATGATCGAGCAACTTGTTTTATATCACATATCTAATATGTCGGTAAAGGACATTGCATTATATTATACAATCAGCTAAGGTATTTACGAAGTATCAAAATATTGCATTCAATCGCAGTAATGAGTAGTACGTAAACTCTTTGAAGGACTGCAAGACGGATTTTTATATCACGAACCCTTTCTTAATGTACCTTCCACACCAGAGATATACTAGAACGGGCGCCATTATTGTTTAAGACGGGTTTCATTTAGCGTGTTGCTGCTATATCAATCAGTTTTACAATATCTTCACAGATACATTTTTATTCCGCAATACATCCTACAGATGATCGGTACGAATAAATCTAAATACAGTTTTTAGTTATATTCTTGCATCAACTTAGTTCTATATACATAAAGTTAATTCAAGAGACGATTTCTTTCTTAATAGTAGGAATCACCATCCAAATGCATCTAAAATTAATCGACGAACAACTTGACCTGTATAGAATTGTATCTGTGTTAGTGTTTGTTCACAGAACAGACTTGTTTATTCTTGTTAGTATAACTTTTATTACTTGTAATAAAATAAGATGTATTTGTTTAAACTAGTGGGTGAGTCTTTGCGAATGAGTTTTACAACATAACTTTTTTATGAGGCTCTTATACACAAGAAAACATGGACTTAAAACTATATCACCAACTTTGAATTGAAGGGCAAGATGGATGCGAGAAAGATAACACTAGCCGACCAAGATCATGAACGTCTTAAAATTTGCGTAGATAGTAAAGAATGTACAACGTAAACACCAGGCACATGACGTAATGTTATTTAATCACACAAACACACACACACACACACACACACACAAACTCGCGCACGCGCATTAAAGAAACATTTTATTGTTAACAAAATAAATTATTACTTATCTTAAGAACTATATTTCATGTGTTTTAAAAGTTTTAAAAACTGGGTAGTAGGTCTAGATAGAAGATAAATAACACAAATCATTAGGCCAATAATCTAAATGTTGAGAAAACAATACTTTATGAAACACCGAATAATTTCCTATTTCCTATTGTTGATATACATTTGTTAGATATGAACCGAATTCAGATGGTACTAAAAGTTGTGATCCTTTATACGGTCTCAATAAGCAACGTTTTTGAACTTACAGTAAATATATAACTTCAACTATAAATTAAAGGGCACGATGGAGGCGATAAAAACAACTTCAACCGGCCAGGATCATGAACGCCTTAAAAGTTGTGTAGATAGTAAAGAATGTACAACTTAAACATCTAGGAAGTGATGTAATATTATTTTATCCCACGAAAACCTTAAAATAACGTTAGATTGTGAAACATTTTTTATTTTTCATATACTAGGAACTGTATTTATAATGCATGATCAAAGATATGAAAGCTTTACCTGCTGCGTGATAGGTATAGATTTACGATCCATAACATACAACATTGGGTCAATAAGTACAATTTATAATAATAATAAAACACTGTGTAACATTTTCAAATTTCATCGTTTAAATAAATTGTTTAGAAGTGAACCGATCTCAAATTGCATTAAAGTTTATAGTAAAAAATATCTTACACATCGCGATATCATAAAGAACATCAGTAGACGTTTCTATTAATACGACACCTCATTAATCTTTATACGGTTACAGGATTCAATATATTTGTAGCTACTCGAAAGGAGGACACCTGATCATTCTGTTCAATGTAAAACACATATCGTATAGCTCATTTTTACAGCCTTTAATCATTTTTTGTGATCTCTTTTAATGGACTATTTCCTCATACAGAATTCCATAAAATTTGCAATGCCTGAAGAAGTCAATGTTATAAGCATCTTGTGTTTTAGATCTAAAACAGCGAATTACCATAATAGGTATTTCCTAACATTAAAAAATGGACATGAGGTGTTTCTTGAAGTGTTTGAGGGTCATTTGAATAACTCATTAAATTGTAAACAGTTTTGGGTTAGTAAAGTTAAAATCAAAAAACTCATCAGTGTATTTTGTTACATTAACCATTGCAAACTCTTAGTCATCTTTTGAACAGCTGTCATTTTTGATTCGGTTGTCCGTTTGAGGTCGGGTTTTGCGGCTCTGTACTCTACTAATAAAGACCTTTAATTTGATATGCATATCAACCTATGCTTACATTTAAGATTTTCTTCTGACTCCTAGCGGGCCGCCCCCCTGAGGAAGTAGCGGATGAATGAATATGTGATAAAATAGATTGTTATGTCCAGTAACTTTGTGTAAGGTTTTGTAGCTCTATTTTAAATATTTTGAAAAATATTCAACCGACCCGGGACTTTTTGGACCCAAACTCTTGCCATCTTTGAACGGCTGCCATTTTTGACTCGGTTATCCGTTTGAGATCGGGTTTGTGGCTCTGTACTCTACTAATATAGACCTTTAATTTGATATGCATATCAACCTATGCTTACATTTAAGATTTTCTTCTGACTCCTAGCGGGCCGCCCCCCCTGAGCGGATCACTGAATATGTGATAAAATAGATTTTTATGTCCAGTAACTTTGTGTAAGGTTTTGTAGCTCTATTTAAAATATTTTGAAAAATATTTAACCGACCCGGGACTTTTTGGACACCCTGTATATTTGGGAAGATGTTACTATCCATTTAAAGATACCTGAAGATGTAATTTATGTAATTATTTAGTTTTGGAGTAATATGTCATGTCATTAAAACCCACCATTAGCAAATTCCTAAAATCAATATTTTGTTTACTGTCGAAGTTTTATTTATTAATGGTACGAAGCGTCATGGTAAACACGAAAACAATCACGTGTCTGTGTATGCCTTAAAATATGCCCACATGGATAAGCCACAATGCCAGTAGATAAACCATCACGTAGTCTATTATTATCCCCTTGATTGTCCTTTAATTAAACGTATTCATTGGAGTGTTCCATGCAAATTGTGTAGTATGCATACGAAGTAAGAGAACCGATGAAGAGTGTAATGATGCAACAATATTCATAGTATTTATTACAACCTACTGATATTAATTATATCTTATTAGTTTTAAACACATCAAAAATGTACCAATAATAGAACATACTATATATAAATTATTACTAATGAACTATAATTCACGAAACCTTGAAACTTTTTATACGTGAGGGGGCTAGCAACGTCATTTTATTGAATATTTTATCACTGCTCAATAACGTTAAATAGATATTTTATAAGGTTGCTTTGTTAAAATATTTCGTTTCTAAACATCATAGAAGTGGTTAACGAAGAAAATTCAATAGCAAAGTACTTTTATAAGTAATTAATATAAAGCACTACAACTTCACACCCCAGTAGCAAAAGTAACATAATTATTTACTGTAAAACCCTTATTTTTTACCATACAAGGAATCAGTGCAAACCTAAAATAGGTCTAGATTTACATGAAGTTAAAGATATTTATGATCAGATCACAATACCAAAATCTTTAACTGACAATAATTATTTGTTTAGTAATTTACAGCCATTTGAATATTTTTAATGCCACGATGAAACAGATTCAGAAATTACTAAAAATATTGTTATGATTATACTTCCAAAGTGAACCTTTGGACTTTATTCAAATAAATGTTTGATATTCATAGCTTTAACATTTCCTGCTCTCAACCTAAAAAGTGATTCTTGTCTCAGACTAGAGAGCTTTAAAATCATTAACTAATGCTTTTGAATTTTTTAAATATGTATAGAAAAGCTTTTTTATATGTTCGGATCCCTTTTTAAAACTACGGTTTTAGCAACCATTTCTCTTAATAGTTGTTATTAAAAATATCAAGTTACGTTCAGTATCAGTTTTAACTGAACATGCCTTGCTTCTGTAAGATGGCAACAACAACTTTTACCTGCCAGGTATTTCATCTTTATAACCTAGTTGGCCTCACACAAAATCCAACGCTATATATGCCAAGAAATTCTGCTAGGTGTATCCAAGTCTGCGGTTTACGACGATCTTCAAGATTTTCTGGTTCATACCACGAAAAACATAGCATTCGCTGTTTAGTCTTGGAATATCTCGGTATCGCTATGGAGCACTATGTCCACTCCGAACTGTTATATCAAAAATGTTGATGACATTAGTGTCTACACTTGTCATTGCAAGTTTACGGCGTGGTTAAAAGGGGAAATACTGATTAACACGCTGAAAACGGTCAAGCAATTCCACACAATTTTGGCTTATTTCTGCACAACACTTAAGAGAGTTCAATATAGTCGGGTTTTAAATTAAAAGTGTTAGGTTATATTTGTAAATGGAACCTAATTAGAGAAAGGTACTTTGTGTCATTGAAATTACGTCAGGTTCTGTTTAGCGTCTCATGGTTTCTTTTTGTATATTAAATGATCTCATTTTAATTTTAGTTCATAGGAAGCTGTGTGCATTTTTGAGTACGGAAGAGAGTAGTCTTTTCTGGTTTGCATTTTAATGATCCACAACTAGAAATTTAATTGCAGCAATACACTCTAACACATTTGGAGAGTTACTGCCTTCTGTTTATCGTCCACTTTCAGAGTTAATGGACTTGTCTTGTGGGGAGAGAGGTATATCTCCTTATAATGGAGATTTTGATTGTGAGGTTATTATCTAGTAAAGTGAGGTTGGACTATTGTATAATACTTTATATGATTGTATAGTCTATGCTGTATTCTCTGGGATTCCCATCAGCAAATGTATATGTTCAATTTAATTTGTGTATAAATAAAAATTTTGATTAATTTATTGAGGCAAAATAAAAATCATTACAATAAAATGATGCATTTTAAAGTATGTTTTCATTTATTACCTAAGTAGCTGTTTTGAATACTGTGCTACAATTTAGTTATGAAATGATAAACTCAGTAGCGCAGTTCAAAATCAATTTACTGATACCCCATCATGGAAATTTAACGAATGGCTACGCTTTAATAAATTTTCAACAGGAGCTATCCACCGGTATCCATCGGTATATCAGACTAATGCATATATCTTCCAAGCGTATATAATAATGCACATGACCTATAGCTATTGCATAATTGTAATTAAAAGATTATATATTGTTGAAATGTGTGGAGTTAGCATAGTGTACAAGATAGAGATATAAATGTATTAAAATAGAGTTGTAAATAGGAGTTATTGGAAAACTGAAGCATGCAAATAATGGTGATATTTTTCACATAAACTGCTATGTTAAATTTTAAATGTTGAGTTTAGCTCCAGTTCACCTTCCTTTTATTGCAGCGTCTGTCTCAGACGACTCCTGGAATCTGGAGTTATGATCGCCTGAAGATACAATGCGACTACCACTTCACCTATCTATAAGTGTCTGATGTCGAAACGATGTATATGATTCGTTTTGAGCTTCTTCGTCGTCGACTTTCTTTGGATGTCTTCAGGCAAAAATGACTCCAGATTCTAGGAGTCAAGTCTGAGACAGTGTCAGATACCAGACGCTGCAATAAAATGAAGGGGAACTGGGGCTAAACTGAAAATTCTATTGAATCTATCCTTCCTACAAAAGCTACGTTATGTGGGGAACTGCTATGTATTCTACTCATTTAAGTGATTTAAGTAATTAAGTCATTTAAATTGTTTTGAAAATAATATACTGTGAAAAACACTGCAGCTACGATTTTAACACAGACCAATGGCTAAACAATACAAATTAATGACACTTATGGGAAAATAGTGATTTTAATAATTATGGACAATGTAGAAAATATGACGAGAACTTGAACTATGAAAATCCTATGAAAACCTATAAAAATAGATAGATTTACAAGTATAATCAAAGCATGTTTTATTAGTCTATAATAGATTTGTTTAAATGTTACCATGTGCCATAATAATGATGATAACAATCATTATATTACAATTTAAGGCAGGCAAATTTATTTAAAACACACACACATAAAAACCAATTTTATACTGTTAAGAATGTGGTCATATCATACATGAAATTGCAATCTTTAACTGAAGTTGTAAAATGAATTTGTCAATATTCAGTAAAATAAGTTAATGTCAAATAAAATGTTTTCTGTGATAATGCTTATTAAAAGTTCACATAAAAATAGATACGATGTTGCTTTCACAAATAACTTTAACATAAAGAATTCTTGTCACAAGGATTTAGTATTCACTTTTCCGTGTCAATCAACATATATGTAATGTACAACAGTTTATTGATACATGTATAGTTTATATAGGTTTGATTAATAGGTAACATTAATTCTATGTGAATTCTTCATTTTGGTGGACCTTGTACAGTTAATGAAATCCATCAATAGCTCAATCATTTTTGTAAGATAATTTTACCAACATTGGTTATCTTTTAATATTGCCTTTATTCCCAAGCGTATATTATTGAAGATTTATTTGGGCTTTTTAGACAGTTGTTAGTTCTTACTTTATTGACAAAGCTTACGTCTGTCTTAACTATTAGTGTAATAACTATCAATATAAGAATTAACTTAATTTTATGTTGCGTGTATAAAAATCGCAAGTGGTCCACGTTTCAAAATTTTAAGTCAGGAATTAAAATTAAAAATCAATTTTTAAAGCAACTGGTTTTTAGTAGGATATATTCATATTTTAAAGAAACTTCAACTTAATCATTTCTTATGATCCATGATTTTAATCTGGATCTGAACTAAGAATGAAAAGCTTTTTGTAGCCTCAATCTACACAAATTTTATTTAGAAATTGTACACAGGGGAGAATTTAGCAGGAGAAGATGTCAAACCAAAATCCTAGAAATTTCCAACTAATAATTTGTTGAATATCCATAACACTATGAAACAAAAACTTTGATAACCGTAACATACAATTACTTTGCTAAAATGTGTTTTCTTCATAACCATATAACATAGAACTAAGGCATGGTCAGAAAGAGAGTCGGTCTATTATCTTAATGACAACATTTAACATTTTTTTACAATAAACTTTTACTACTGATACGGAAGGAACAGTAAATAATAAATTTTAATAAATTGAACTCACGAATAAAATCTAATTGTTCTTATATTATTATTGATTATAATGGATTTGAAAGTTTAAAAATATTAAATCCACATTTTAATGCTTAGTGTTACAATAAAAGAAAAATGCAACTTTTCGAGGACTATTCTGCCCTCCTCTACAGGAGGCAATAAAAAGTGCAAAATAGAACATTTACTGGTGTATTAAAGCGTTAAAGCGTTAGTAACGCATTATTGTGATGATCTGGTTTTGGTGCTTGATCAAAGGAATGTGCTTCTGATTTTACTTTTCTTCGTTATATTTATAGTTTTGTACGGTTTACTATCTACTTCTACTAATTCTTTTCTCATCGGTATTCTAATGTGGGAAAATGATTATGCGAAGTGTTAATAATGCTATTATACCTACAAAGATTGTGGCGAACTCATTACAAAACGTTTCTGAAAGAAGAATGAAGATATGTTTTGATTTGATTTTATATGATTATAAAGAATAGAAAAATTACTGTAGTTTATTACATTTCCCTAAATAAGTATATGTTATAATATCAATGTCAATATCAATTTAAACTGAAAATAAGAGTTCTGAATATAGAAAACATGGACATTTTGAATTGCGCTGTTTAAACGTTTTGAACGAGTTATGATAGAGAAGGGAAAATTTTCAGTATAATTTTAACGCATTATATGTAAAATGCAAATGTAAGGGTATTGTTAAGAATGGCCAAAAAGTTTTCAAATTTTATTGGATTTGGAGATTTGGACTTATACTCATTTGTGGAAAAAATGTTCATATTGTGCCATTTTAAAGTAATTAATACGAGGTCTAGACTAGGGTTAAGGTCTAATGAATCATCCCTATGCGGTCTAATAATAATTTATGTACATCGATGTATATATTGACGGATCTCACAAGTTCATTCATGATGAAATTGATTCTTGACGTACACATCACGTCAAATATAATCAATCACTTTATACCCCTCGCATAAAGTTTTATATAACATGTATAAAGACCTTGTTAAACTGTACTGATAATACTTTATTTTTTTTAAATACCGCTTAGACGTTAAAATGGTTTATATAAAAGTTTTATATAAGTATTAAATAAGTATTAAAGTATTTTATAAAAGTAATATATAAAAATCAAACAGAGTGGTTTTGACATTAGTCGTTCGGTTATACAGTAGCCAGCAATAATAAAAAATACAATATATAACTCAATATTCGAGGGATTTAAGGGTTCTGCCTTTACCCCCAATACTGGATTGTAAAGTTTTAATAATGATATACATTCAAAGGTACTGACCAAGAATAAGTGATAAGTATATACTTATATTATAAAATCTTGTAATATATGTTTTAATACATTATAATTTGGGAAAATACGAGCTCATACAGGTATTAGTCGTCGAGTCCGCTTCTACCCGACATTTAGGTCCTACAACTTGGCCAGTGTAATAAAATGTGTACATATAATCTATGATAGGAGATTTATATCGTATTATATACATGTATTATTCCACGTTTTTTTAAATTTATTTCTTTTCATTAAAAGATATAAAATTTTGTTTTTAATTTTAAAAGAAAACTAACCAGAATATCTTGGGGGAAGATTTATTCTTTAATAACGTATAGTTATATCAAAGGTATTACACATTAAAATCATTGAAGTGGAATTATAAAAATATTACTTATAAATATTTCTTTTAAATTTAATTTTAGTCCCTTTTCTGACTATACAGCTCACTGCTAATAGTTTTGTGTACGTGGAGTTTCGATATAAAATTATTATGTCCTGTAAAAATATCCTTGTATTACTAAGACTTAAGCAGGATTTAAAAACACCCTTACTAAAACGGACCGTAGTTTAATCTGTGCCCATCAGTACAAAGATGAGTTACTGAGTAAAACTTAATTATCATCGTATCGGAAACTAAGAGAGATGGACGACAAGATGCCGGGTACTGTCTTATAACGAAGACAGTGGACTAGAGATTGAAATATGCAGGTAAGCGTCATAACCCCCCCCCCCCCTAACTCCTCTACCCTTTAACTCCCCTCCAGAGCAGCACCTGTCTCCTCCTTTGTCTGCAGGGTCATTTGTTCTTATTTACATTACATTATATTTTAGTGTTCTGCCTGTATATGTTTTGATCATTGGGCTTTACGATAGAAACTTTGGTAATGATAACTGAGAGTAAATCATTCCATTGTTCAGTTAAAAGGTTAAGTGTATGTATTTATAAAACAAATATATTTTTAAAGATAAAACAGCTTTAAGGCGAGCTTTAAGAGATATATTTAATAACGAGAAAATTGAATTACAGTATAAAAATGAATGTACACCCTTGACTCAGAAACGGTTGCTAAACATAGCTATTATTCTTTGTTTAAAGTTTGTTATTGACAATGGAAGGTTTGAAAGTATAACAGGTTTTCGGTCATTTTGCATCGTTATGTATAACAAAAGTTACAAAACATCCTTTCGAGGATCGGAAATCATCCTCTTTGTCGGATGGGAGGGGGGTTATTAATAAATACAAAAATATACAATATAAAGAAGAAAAGAATATAAGGGAAAGAAAAGATTTAATTTTCATTATTAATCATAAATTAGCAGATCAACCGCTAAGTCACCCTTCGGTTGAAGTTAGGTCACTTTGGATACCAATACTAACTACCTGGGAAACCTAAAGAGACTTTACCAACTAAAAAAACCTCCACGCAGTCAATGAGGTTAATTCATTTTTAAACTGCAATTCAATTTATCGTTATTAAATCACTCTGCTCTCTTTCTCCCGGGAATAATTTATATAAAATGAAAACAGCTCTACTGTTGAGGAACCCGTATATCAGTTGATATTCACAAATATGTTATGACATCAATCCATTTTTATTACCCGTTTCAACTATGTTATCAGCTATCTCTTTCTTACTTCATCTTTATATGTGTTTATTTTACACTCTATAGTGTAATTTTAAAGTTATTTTTATGCTCCAAGTTTACTGTATTAAAAGGTAATTTAATACACTAATATTTTGGATTTTCAGAGTTTTATAAAAAATTTTAATTTATAAAAAACCATAACTAGATATGCTACTTTGAATCCGTTCACACAACTTGTTAAATTATAAACTGATAACAATACATTTATACGTATAATATATGATGTATACGTCACTTATAAGCATAGAAACGACATAACCAGATATAAATAATCAAAATAGATAGAAAATATTATAACATTTCATGAGTAAAGAGGGTATTCACATCCATAAGTAAACTTACCTAGTAGAAGGTAGCATATTGGAGTAAACTTTTCTATTCTTTTCTAATATTCTTTTTCTTTTTGAATAATAGTTTTATAGCTGCGACACACCCATGATTTTTAAATAAATTACAAGAAATTAATTTATACTTTCACCGAAAGCGAGCAGACTTGATGATCTATCTCTAGCATAACATATACTACGTAAGAACACAATTTCTTTTTAATTTTATTTTACAATGTATATTATAGCTACATTATAATAGTCTATCCTTTAAATATAAAAGAACCACAATACAAAATTAGATTTTACTTCAATATGGAAGGTGTGATGCAAGAAACATTAATGTACAGTATGGCCGGTTAAAATGACGACTAACCGTTTCTTCCAATACTCTTATAACACTACGTCGATATTCAAGACTTCATTAATTCTGTTTCTAAAACCAGGAAGTCAGAGAGCGTGGGAACATATTCGAGTAGCTGCATGAGGACATTACGTCACTAGTACTGACTCCAGTAGTTCTACATTACTTCCTTAACTGTAGACGTGGTGATTGCAGACCTATTTAATTTTGAAAACTAAATTTAAAAGAAATAAGAACTTTTATAGAAATAAGTAATGCTCATCGTATTATTTCCTTAATATAGTACAATACACAAAATTTACCTTCTGTACTATTAACCCTATCCGCCACATGAAATATTTGGCATGCACGTCGGTAAACCACACCCAGTAATGTCCTGGAACTTGGTGAACCTGAGTTATGTGGCTTTGCTGTTTTGTGGCCAGAACACCACATTTTAACATTACTTGCCACAATACGCTGCATGTTACACTTAAGTTTAAAGTATGTTTTTTATTATGGAAGTTTTATATAACAAAAACAGGATTTTCCGTAAATTTAGCACTCTTTGGTAATACAAGTAATCAGTAACACTATTTTTCGAGATGTGCAATCTGATTTATTACTCATATAGATACCTAACCTCAAACATAACTATAATCTAGGTTAAATAAACGAATCTTATCAGAGCATTGTGACAGACAAATCTAGAATCAACAAACAAGTTGCGTGTCACCCCTATGCAACACATCTCTAAAAACGTTATATCTTAATAAAAATAAAACACTAGTTATTGAACTAAAGAAACTAAAGAATACAGGTCGCAATTCAGGTGATTCACTGTCCAGATAATCAATTAAAACTTAGATTGTATATATTTTTCAGGTAGGTATTCACCTGGGGAAGATATCAGTATGCATAACTTAAAACATTGTATCACAGATTTTTTGACCACTAAACTATGAAAAATGTTCGGCAAAATACAGTTTCCTTCACCTTAAGATTCCTCACCTGTAAGTGCAATTTAGGTTGTAAAATCTGATCATTGAAATTAAAGAAACATGAAAAACTGAGGGTTTTAAACTATGTTTCATATTATATTTTATTTGACTTACTATAGGAACGAGTAATAATATTTCAGTTTAGAAAAAACAACCATGAAATTCCCTACCAGTAAAGAATATGTAATAAAACACATAGATTTAGCCTTCTCAATATAAAAAAATTATTCAAAATCAATTAAAATTTGTTAAAATTCTTTAATTTACTAAGAAATACATCTGGACTTAAAAAGGTAATGTTAGTGTGGTTTGTCAATCAAGGCTAAATATATAGGAGATCTAACTGGTATGAGTGGAAGGTTACAGAAGGGCAATTAAGAGGGAATAAGCACCTTAAGCTTTTAACACCGTAGGATCGTGGAGTGTTCATTCCATTTCATTACGAAAGCTTTAAGAACACTCATTTAAGAGTAACGCTAATCACCTTCCATTGGTTGGGTTTTACCACATCTTTATAGCCAATGTTTATTATAAATCATATATATTTACGCATTTAAACACTGTTATCGTTCAAGCAAAAAAGAATTTCCATTCAATACTTCAGTTGAATATAGAACATGTTTACACTATCCCGGTTGTATGAACAAGCGATCACTGATAATTATACATAATGTACCATTGATATATTTGGCAAGAAATATTAGTAAAAGCTATTTCAAATTCTAATCATTTCGATATATTCTTTAGAGTCCAACGACATTTTAAAAATTCAGCGTAGTTTAAAATTGTATTTAAAACGATCTTATGAAATTTTATTTTTCAGGCATAATAGCTTATTGGTTTAAAAGAATTGAAGAGTGTTTTTTGGAGATTTTAAGGAGAATGGAGTAATGGGTGCTCTTAAATACTAATGTGGTTATCAATCTGTATAATAAATAATATTAAATAGTCTCATCTTTACTTCGCAATAAATAATGAATGGAAATAAATCAGTACTTAATTAATTGTTTTATTCAGAACTAGTAAGAGAATCAAGAGTAGTTGGTGGTGATGAAATGTCCATCCAAATGATTAAGGCCGTGAGTCTGTATGCCTTGGGTATGTCAATTAAAATTGGTGTGTTTCTGAAAACATAAAAATGATTAACGTTCATCGAGTGCCAAAAGTAACATCCCCTAAAAGGGTCCAACAACTAAGAATCATCTCAATTTCACCAGCTCTATCAAATTGAAATATGAACGAAGAAAACATACTGCCAGTAACGTAATCTGGAATTAGGAAAAAGTATAGCACATGCACTGCCCTATTAGATCTGTAAAGCGATTTAATTGATATGAAAGAAAAATGGATGTGTAGTTCCCTGGTAATGCTGGAATGCTCTCAAGTATTTGATTCCCTCAACCATGAACCGTTTTGCATTTTTATCACCAAGATGAATTTATGTGGCTTTGTTGATAATTAAATCTAAAATCATACCCAGGAGTCAGAAGTCAGTTCACAAACATGGGAAGTGAGACGTCAACTTCACTTGTCAAATGGCAAGATGTGCATCAGGGAAGTTTCCATTGACCTATACAGTTCAATTTATGTGGGTCTGACTTCCCCAGTTGTTTTAAACTCTGCACAGCTCTCCTGAAGGCAGAGGATTGTGCCTATTTGTTCTCTATTGATAAGGTTATTGATAAAATAAATTACGATCTAGGGAACATCAACACATACTCGGTTAACAATGGCGTTAAACACAATATAGGTAAGTGCTCTGTCTTTTACTTTTCCACAAAAAATTTGGTGCAGGCCCTTGGTCAGAGAAGGGTGGGAGTTAGGTTCAGTGGGGACAGCCTGTTTGTCTCTGACTCAGTCAAAACTCTCGGCGTTGTGCTGGACAGTGAGCTCAACCTCTCTGATAATATCCCTTGTGATATCAAGTGTGCCCTTGGTTGGCTGAGAGTTCTGTACAGATTTATAAATCTGCTACCAGAATGCGCTAAGCTCCATCACATGTATTCACTTCTTATATCTGTACTTTTATATTGCCTACGAAAGCAGTATCATGGGAGATATAAATTTATTTAAAAAGATAAAAAATGTATTCGGTTTGATGGTTTTTGAATTTAAGACGCTACGGTTATGTGTCTTTCATCCAAGATGCGGTTAGTTTGCCCGCAATGGAGAATGTGCGTAGAATCCTGATATGTTTATTGACCCGTAATTTATTTGCGCGAGGTGAGCCGCAGTACCTGAGCGAGAGGCTTCGTTTCCGGGAGGAGGTCTCTCAACGCAGTCTCCGCCATAGTAACTTGCTTCAGTATCCCAAAGTTGTTTGTTTTGTTGAACTGGCTGTTAAGTGTTTTTTAAGTTATAGGTTTTAACTTATTTATCGGTGATGTAAGTAGAATAATATGACATGAGTTGTTCTTATCAGACAGCCAATGGGCGGGCTGCTTATCAGAGCTCCGAGCCGTTATCGATTAACGTGTTTTGCCGTTTTCAGCGTGCCGTTCCGTGTTCATGTCGTTCCAAGTTTTTGTGTTTTATTAATTCATAAACAACTCATTCACAACTGTATTTATTGTATTAATAATAATAATTTACATTTATGGGATTTATAAATTAAGTGCGTTTCTTTATATATGTGTGCGATGTCGGATAAATGTTCAAAATGTAAGCTGGACTTTGTTACTAGCAGGGAAGGTGATAAATGTACTGTGTTTAACCGGCGAACAAGGAAAGAAGGCAACCCACAAAAATTGGAAGTGTGAAGTTTGCGCGTCTGAGACGTCGTCTAGCAGCAGCAGAAAAGGCGAGGGCGGACAGTCAACTGTGTTACAAGCCATCGCTGTCTTCCGGGCTGAGGTGTCAGATTTTAGGAAGGAATCGAGCGAGAAATGTGATCAGTCGTGGGAGAAACTGATTCAACTACAGAGCGATCTTAAGAAGGTTACAACAGAAATCAGTAACTTAAATAGTAAGTTACATGTTGTGGAAAATAGATGTGATGATGCATGCGGAGATATTTTGGCATTGAAGGGAGAGAATCGGTCCCTGAAGGTGAATGTATTGCGGGCTGAGATGGCGGATCTTCAGCATCACACAAGGAAAAATAATATTTTAATTTCCGGTATTCCTGTCGCACAAAAAGAGAGCACATCACATATATATATATATATATATATATATTCCATACTTCACAGACTTGCAGATGTCATAAATGTGGAGTTTCTGCGATCGGATATATTTGCTCCACATAGACTTTAAGGCAAGAGGAGTGACACCCGGCCGCCATCTATTGTCGTTTCTTTCGTTTCGCGGTCAACACAGGCGATGTGGATGAGTGCCGCACGCGAGAGGAAGGGAATTTTGGCCAGTGCCATCCATTCCTCGTTCCCACCGGACTCGAAGGTGTTAATCAATGAACATTTGACGACACAACCCAGACAGCCGTTCAACGGCGCCAGGGAGCTTGTGAGGCAGGGGTTGCTGTCAGTGGCGTGGACCAACGACGGGATGGTGCTGGCCAAGTCGACCCCAGGAGGTGCTACCTTCCGTATCCAGCATCAAGATCAACTGGACCAGATGAAGCGCAGGTTCATGGAGCTAACGATACCAGAGGCTGGGGGCCAGGCCATCACACGTATAGACACAGTTCCCGCCGCAGCCACCTAGATCTACAGTAGTTCAACTCTTCGCGTTCAATAAATCTTACCGTTGTAGCACAGAAGGTAAAGGACAAATTTAATGAAACAGTTTAGTTTGTTTATGAGGAGGTAACAAAACAAAAGAATAATTATTATTTCAGACCTGAGGAAAGAATCGTTTTTATCGTTAAATCATTTATTTATGCAACCTTCAATATGCTCATTGGTGCCTATTTTATCTAACTTTATCTATTGAAGCAAATGTAGGGATATTGTATCAAAGAGAAAAGTAAATTTTTTCCTATGTTTATTCTAGGATTTATTTAATGAATACATGAGGCTATGTATTATAATAATAGACGATTTTGTTTATTTACTTATTATTATCACTTTTTACTTGTCCTACTCCTATTTACTCTTTGATGTCGCAATCAATAAATTGAGTTGCATTAAAAACAAGTACTGTGGATGGTAACCTGTTTTATGTTTAGGCTAATGAATGCGTTGTTGGTAAATTAAAATCACGCTTTGGTGGGGTAAAATCTGACTCAAATTTACATACGGTTAACGAATTTTCAAAGAATACATTTTAATGCAATAATACCAAAGTTTCAGTTGTTAGTAATAATTTAAAGCAAACAGTAAATAATGGCATGTACAGTTATGGTAAGGAATTCCTCTTTTTTTGGAAGTTTTTCATTATCTTGATCCAATTAGGGGTTAATAGGGTCTTTACAAGACCTTTAATTTATTGTAAATATAAATATAATTACAAATTATATTATTTCTGTTAAAGATTTTTCCGACATATGTCTACCTTTTCTTTAGTCTATTGTAAATTTGGTTTATTAGTAATAACAATATAACTACATTATAGAATAAATAGTAAAATATGATTCATAATAAAATAATCTATACCCATCGTTCCAATTTCTACTATTCACATTGAAAAATATATATAACTAATTTTAAACTAGTGGGAAACATTTTTAGCATACACTTCATCATTTTAAGAATGACACCATTTCATCAAAATTAAAAGACAATTATTTCTAGCACGATATATAGTTTATTTTACAACTAAACTTCCCGGTTTAAATGCACTATATACTTTTCTATCCACACATTTTTTTATCTTTAAATGTATTGTATTTTATATACTACCCATTTTACAATTTTACATCATGCCAACTAAATTATAAAAGTGATTAATATGGTTCATAATCAGGATTCACACTGGAATATAATAGCCTATTACAATCGGTACTCCACACACACCCAAGGTTTAATAACGTCATGCGTCATAACTTTAATAAACACAGGGAAGAATGAAGTTTTATATATATTTATATTTCTTCTTTACATTAATGAATAAAATTGCAGAAATGTGAACCAAATTACATATACGAGTTTGGCCTTTAGGTGTGATTTTTAAAGTATGCTGGACGGCACTAATTAAACTTTAATTTATGATATTTATCATCAAACGGTTCAAAGTGATAATGAGTGTAATATAGTTCATATGTTTAGTATTTAATGAAATTAGTGATTTTTAAGGCACGAAGCATCGGAGTTAATCGAAACAACTGCTCATCTTTTACTATAATCCAGCATAATATTTAGAGCTATAATAACAATTTTTGATGAGTTTTTAGTTGTGTTAAAAGATTTAGAAATTAAGGTTAATTGTATTATTTTAACTGAAGCTTGTCTAAATACTGGAAGTAATTTAATGCACTTGGATGGTTATAATTTCTATCGGTCGCAGAATGGCCTGAACCAGAGCGACGGACTTGTTGTGTACATAGATGACACGTGACCTGTAGTGATCTCTGCCTGGGCGGGGTAGCCACGAGCTTATCTCTTACATTGCAATGGGGCCGGAACACCGCGCGAGCTGCTTGCGGTGTATCGCAGCCCCAACTCCAAATCTTACCCGCTTATTTGAGGCAATTAGTCGTCACTTTACTGACACTGCAAACAACAACCAGCTTATAATTCTTGCTGGCGACATTAATTGCGACATTCTAAATACCAACAAAAATTCCGTAGAAGAACGATATATCGACGTCTTATACGACAAAGGTTTTGTTGCAGCAGTTGAATCAGGTGACGCGGCCGAGTAGTCAAACTTGCATTGATCACTTTTTTGTAAAGTTTTCCAGTTGCACGGTGACAAGTTCATATGTAGTAAAACACTGCGATCACCGACCACAGTTTATTAATCATGCAGATTGGCCTAAATTATATAAAATAAAAAATCAAAAAGCCCAGAAACATTCTCCTTCAAAAAAGACTGGCAAAAAATTTGCGAGACCTTAAAAGATAAAAAGTGGGATCATTTCACAGACAATGAAGATTTAGATTCTGCTACCGAGGGATTTATGGACAGTTTACGGGATCTGATAGATATATACACGACAAAAATCAGAACCACATCCAAATTAAAAACATTGATACTGTGGATAACTTTAGGTATCAATCAGGCGTAGGGATCAATTTATTGCATACTAAATTGAATAAGGAACCTTTTAACGTTAATCTGCGTAATAGATATTTACGTTACAGAAAAAACTCTCCACGCAACTATTAAAAACGGGATAAATACAATGTTTATCAAAATAAAAAGGTGGAAAACTGCCGGTGGACGCTCGGAAGTTTTGGGCTGTGGTGACAAAGTTTGCGGCAATCCCCGGAGAAAAGGAACTGTTCCCGATTGAAGCTTTTTGTGCGCGCGCGCGGCCCTACCACACCTTAAGATTTTAAAAACCATACGTAACGAATTTAAAGTTTATTTTACCTCTGTGGGGTCGCGGTTGGCAGGGAAGCTCAACCCCAGTGGGCCTTCGGAGGTCGAAGACCACGCTTTGAATGCCGTGTTTGAACTGAGCCCTGTTCACTCACAAAGAACTTTTCAGAGTCATATATTCTTTAAGAGCGCGGTCGGTATTGTAAACATATGATACTGTAAAAAAGTTTTGTATCATTGTAATAGGCCAAAAAAAACAAAATTATTTGACTAAAACAATAAAATATATATTCTACTCTAGTGATTATTTTCGGCAAGTGCAATTCAGTTATTTAAACATTAATAAAGATAAATTAAAATCTTTTATATATGCATCTTCAAAAATATGTAAGCTCATACAACCTTATTATTTACAATTATGTGTATATACTCGTAGTTCATAATATATCAATCTTCTTTATCACACGATTTCAACTATATGCGATTCAGAAGTAGAAATTAATGTCAAAAAATGCAATGAAGTACCTAAAAGTATTGAAACATTATTGAATGAAGAATTTGTCTCAAACTTATGCCATTTAACTCGTAATGTTGGTAGGTACACTGTCCTACACACAGCACTACGCCCTTAGTAGAGACCCTTAACTAGAGTAACGTGAGTGTTATATTGGGTGGAGAGAGTTGGATAATCTGTAAAAAGGTCAAAACTTTTGGGCTCCAAATGTTGGATAGCCACTTTACTCTATCCACATGGCTTAGGCTGGCTCATGGATAATTAAAGTTGAAATTCCTTTAAATATTGTATAGTGTCAGTGAAATGCTGGAGTCGTCAATATCATTAATTGGTTGTATCGTAAGTATCGTAGGGGGTTTTAAGTCACAGTATGCCATAAAAATATATGGCAAATATTTTTCTTTTACTTACACTCAAGTTATATCACGTATCCCTAAAATTGTCCTTGAAGTAATAGTATATTAAAATAAAATTTATGACAATCATATAGAGTGCGGAAATGCAACTACTTGTATAAAAACCTTTTTTTATAGTGTCGCAATTGTGTTTTTTTTGCCGAGAGACGTACACAATTAACCCAAAACTTATTACATTCCACCACATTCACCTAAAGAAAGAGATAACATACATTAATAGTTATAAAACATATAACATATGCCATAAAACATTTTATAACAAAGGTGTAAGCACGTTTACATGTTTATTAACATTTGTTATGACAAAACGCGTAATATTTACTTCTCTAAGTAGAAAATATGACATAAACACTTCAACCGAAAGATCACTGTTACAAAGGTTAACAGAAAGCCTCGGTCACACACACCAGGGAATACATTTTTATCGTAAAATTATCAATGAATAGGCCCTAAAAATGTAATTTAATTAGTTATTTTTATATTCATGAAATTTGAACACACACACACACACACACACACACACACACACACACACACACACACACACACAAACTCAAACTGCTTGCGTAAAAAGAAATTATTTGAGAAAATAATTTATTTGGAAAACAAATGTTAAGATTTAACTGTGGTCAAAAATCAATAAGTGCAGTAATTATTGCAATATTGTATAAGCAATAAAGAGTTTTAATTGAGGGCACAGTAAACTAAATTGGTAAATATTCACATCAAAAATACATAGCCATAGAGTTTACACAAAAACTATAAATTACAATTAATTTAAGTTTAAACCAAAGTAATGTAAACTATTTTAAAGAGTAGGAAACTTTTGAAATAATCAAAACTATAACAGATTTTAGTAAATGTAAATACTAAAATCTATGTACCACAACCATAACTTAAACACATTCTCTTGAGCAGCTCACACACACTTTGCAACTGCACTCAAGGCAGATTGCCTCCTTGCACGTGATGCACTGGTAACATGTTATACGTTTTCCCAAGGGAACTCGATGCAGGTTTTTCTTTTATTCATCTTGTCACTTTGTCCGTCCTCATTGGGGGGCTCTTGTTCATTTCCTTTTATTGACATCTTGATGGTGCATTGAATGATTTTCGGCTGGCTGGGAGCTAAGAGACGTCTTCTCATGTGGGGTTCCATTAGATCAAGTGCCAGTTTGTTTAAAACCGATTTACTGTCGGAGAGATTCTGTAGCTGAGGTACATGTTGTAGAAACTTACACTAGAGACGTTTACTATCCTGAAGAAAGGTTTCTCCATATCCTGAAGTTACGCGTGCTAATGTATTCATTAAATACGAAATTTCTCCAAGTTTTGCTCCTTGGACTTACTAAGAACGGCCTATTTTATCCTTGTATATCCTCATATAACATACGGGCTGAGACTGTGGGGCAGCTGTTCTAAATACAAATTTGAAAGAGTATTTAGAATTCAAAAGAAAGCGGTCCGACTAATTTCAAAATTGAAATTCAGAGATTCATGTAAATATTCCTTTAGGGAGCTTGAATTGCTGACTTTGCCCTGTCTCTATATCCTTGAGGTTGCTCTGTACTGCCGATTCAAGTGTGAGTTGGTCCAAGGCAGGGACGTTCACCAATACGGGACTAGAGGCCGGGACAACTCTGCCGTATTTAACAGCACAGAACTGCCACGTTCGAACGTCTACCATCCGAGGTTGGCGTAAGGTTCATAAATAAGCTCCCTAATGAGATAAAAAATTTAAATGATCCTAAAACATTTCAAAGCTCGATTGAGAAACCTATTGGTGTCGAGGGTGTTGTACTCTGTTGAAGAGTTTATGGTGAGCGCTGGGATTAAATTTGAAGTTAATTGAAATAAATTGGCTAGTCCTTTAGTTCTGTTCTAAATTGTAATCAGCATAGCTGAAAACTTTTTAATGACTGAATTGACTTGCATTTAAATTGATTTATTTTAATTAGTTTAATTCATGTTAATGCATGTATATTGACGATTGTATACAATTTGCTTGAATTGCGAACACAATAAAGATTTATTATTATTATTAACACTCTAACCACATATAACAAACATCAACTATCAATGTTCCTAAAGTTTCTTGGGACGCTTAACCTACATTTATAGTAACCACTGAGATCATAATATTTAGTTAATTATAAGACATTCAATTATAAGTGTACTTGGAATTATACAAATATACTCCACCAGCAAGAGAAATGGAGACCACAGAAAGCTAATTAAATGGGAATAAAGACCTTAATTATCCTATTAACGCTATCTGACTGTGGCTCATTGATTGCATTTTATCCCATTAGCAGAATGAATTCTTATTGTATTCGATCCCCAAACTAGCTGTACTATCTTTTACTCTTTATCAATCTTTCCAATGCAATGTCTACTCAAAATAAGATAAATTAAAACGTAATGCTATAATTTTAAATTAAAATTGTTTCTATTTTTTATTTAGCTAACTCAAAACATTACAATGTTTTATAAGTCATAAGCGTTGAAAAACGTCTTAAATATAAATATTTGTAAAAGAAACTTTAAATTCCCTAGTAACAATCATGATAACAAAGAGTTACAACTAGTAATTGAAAAAGTTAGTGTTTCAACTAGAAAATATGTGATGTGGTTGCTTGATTAAAAACTGATTATTTTGTAATTATTAGAGGGAGTTGTTTGAGAATAGTGCAGTGAAGCTAAAAACGTAACTTCGACCACAAATATTTTTGGACCTCAATTTTAATAATTTCTTTTGTAATTGTTCACAATAAATACGGTACTGAGATAAATAATATAAATATAATATAAAAAATATTAATAATAATATAAATAAATTGGTAAATGGATGAAAAATACCACTTATTCAGATTCGAATTTCACCTTAAATTCCTTGGCTTATAATTTGAAAGAAAAATGTATGTTGATATTGTTAAATATGGTTTATATAAAACGTACGTATACTTGAAGCTGTTATTGATGTCTGAATTTTATAAAATCGAATTATCTCTCGTGTAATTGATTTGTCCTTCCATCCTGTGGTTTCATGTTTTTTCCCGGATTTTGCACCTAGGTTTGTTCTCCCATTATATATCTAAAGAGGCATATAATATCTTGACAAATTCCCAACTCGTGATAACCTAACCCAAAAGAATTTCTAACTAAAAATTTCAAAATCATAAAATACCAAACTTGAAAATTCAACAAGAACCATTCTAGACACTACATTTGAAATATCAAAGGTTTTTGAATAAAAGAAATAATTTCTAAAAAAACTTAAAATATCCACTTATATGGTAACTCAGACAATAACAATAAAATGTTATACTCAAATAGCATCCTAGTTCAAAATACTCAACAATAATAATTTTATGTTAGGAACACCTATTTCAACAAATTGACATACCTCGATATCCTCAGATAAATATTTTAACTCAAATGTTAACAACTTAAAAACATTACACTTTAAAAATAATACGAAAAAAACGGAATATTCTGTAAATCCTATCTGTAAACTTAAAAACGCAAAATTCAAAACTTAAAATTATACAACCCAAAAAACCAACTCCAAAAAAAGAACAATTCAAATTTATATTTATAAAACTTTGAAACTTCAAAAGTTTTAATTAAAGTACAACTAAGATATTCAAACCTAAGATACGTTCTGAAAAAGGTAAACTTGATTAAATTTCCGATCTGTAATAATGCATCGCAAAATATTTTCTAACTTAAAAACGTCAATCTCCAGAACTGTAAGAAGTCAAATCGTCAAACTCCATACTCCAAACTTTATAATAATATAAAGCACAACTCATAAAAATCGTAACTTAAGCTATGTATTTTTTTAAATTATGAATCTTAAACTAACAATTTGCGTACTCATATTTTCTCAAACAATGAGATATAACTCAAAAAGTTCTAGCCATAATAATTCGCCTAAAAAAATTTTTATAATTGATTAATTATAAAATTATTACAACTTGAATAATTTTTACATGAAAAACCTGTACTCTGAAAATTTTTAACTTATCTACCCTCTAAATTATACATATAGTAACTAGAGTTTCGAATGGTATAGTTTTATATTTTTGGGTTTGGTATTTTTTGTTGAATATTCATGAGATGGAAATTTTATTTACATCTGAATTTGAGGTAAACCTTTTGTGGGATGATGGTTTTTCGTTGGAATCATCCGAGTTTAATAATTTTTCCTTCGATAGTGTTAAAATCCGGATGTTTTAACTTTTTTAGAATTGTTGCCTTGTGAACTATCAAGTTTGGAATATATGAAAGGGGCTATCAATGAAACTAGGTGGTTCCTTACTTATGAGCTCTACATCATATTATACGAAACAACGTTAATGGAGTATAATATGCAGATTCCAAACAACCTTATAAAATGTCAAACTTAAACTGGAAGGTTTCCATGCAAACCTAAATATTAATTGTACCCTTAAAAAGAACGAGCAATTTGTTTCATTAATCAATTTTTAGATGTCGCTAAAAGGCTTTACGTTATATTAAAATCGGCTAATTTTAATGAAGTCTCTTATATTCCATTACATTGCAGTAAGTCTGACGTCAACTCTTTGAAATTGCTGTAAGTTGGTTATTAATATAATTAACCCTTTCGAAACTTAACTCCTACATAAAATAAATACAACCGTTATTGTTTGAGACGCGTTTCATTTAACGTTTCGCCAATCAGTTTTATACTATCTTCGCAGATCAATTTTAATTGCGGAACATATTCCACAGATTACTAATACAGATAAAATCTATATAAAATTTAGTTCTATTCTTTTACAAAAATATATCTGTATAAATAAACTGATCTCAATTGTAAGAGACAACACCGAAATACCTCCATAATTATTGAAGAAACAGCTTACCTATTTAGAATTTTATCTAAGTTAGATTCAAAACTACAGTAGGTGTTACCGTTAGGTTTTAAATAATATCCTATAGAATAAATAGTATTTTATATGTTTATGTCACAATGGTGATCCAAAAATCAAAATATACAAACTGTTAATCCACTACATGCAATTTTACCCGTGCATATGTGTGCAATATCAGTCCTAAAATATATGGGAGAGATTTACAAATTTGTATCGAGGAAAAGTGTATAATTAATTTACAGCTTTGAGATTTTCTTAAACTACAATTATCTCTATGTCTATATATTATTGCCGATATTATTGCTGTAAAAGGCGAGACCATTCCTATGCGGACTACTTCTATCCACTAAGTCTACATCATACTAACTTTTAATATGTTACTTTAGGCGATCCAGCAAAGGCGTCATGTATCCTTACCCAAGGAACAAGGGGTAAATTCTTAAATGAATAGTTCATTCCAGTGTTGCATTAAAAAAACTAGTATGTCTGTTATTTTGTCATGGCATATAATACTATATTATCTAAAAATTTACATTGATTTCGTAATATATGCGTGACTAACGATCTTTGTTTTGGCGAAAGATTACATTGATTAAATATGTTATCAACTGATAAACATGAATATTTTCTTTATTCTTCTGGTGGCACTATTCTTCCTTTCCAAATAATTAAGGTATTATTCTTGTGGTAGATCTCTGTCCACTTTTCTGTCACTACCTGAGTATGAGTTAACTAAAAGAGTATTGATTCATCAGTAAATAAAATAATTTTAAAAATATACAAGGGCTGTTTTTTAAGTAAGGGCCGTTTTTTTTTTGTAAATAAACAACAATTATTTTTTTCAAAATACATTTATTTTCAGAATCTGCATACTTTTCTTTATTTTTCTACATAGTTGCCTTGTTTGTTAAGGCACTTATCATACCTTAAAACTAAGTTTTGAAATCCCTCTTCAAAGAAATCTGCCGCCTGCTCTGACAACCAGGAGTTCACGGCCGTCTTGACTTCTTCGTCGTCATTGTAGCGCTTCCCGCCAAGATGATTTTTCAAATCAAATCAACATTTATTCCTTAAACAAAATGCACACTTTAGAAATACAAATTATAATACAGGAATAATCCCCGCAAAGACTGTAGGTCTGTGAGCGGGGAGAGTTCAACGGAACAGTTGCACACATTAATCTAAAAATACATAATAATAATAAAACCTTCTTACACATGGTATTTAATTAAATATACATTGTAGGTTTATAATTTAAAAAAAAGTTAACTAATATAAATATATTCTAAAATATATAATTACTTTGTACTATTTAAAATATTTAGATTATCAAGTTTGGAGTATCCATCAGAATATGCGATGCTGACATGTTACTAGTAATTATACTACAAGAAAATAAAATTATGTTAATAATAAGGAGAACGCAACAGCCTCTCAGCAGCCTCCCAGCCAATGCGGTACAACCATCGACTCACCCTCTGTTTGTAGACAGCCACACTTTCACTCTCCATTTTTAATTCCTCTGGCAAGTTTCTAAAGATGATTTGAGCAAGATAAAAAGAGTTAATAAGTTCTGAACCATGATTTAATTTAGGGGTAATGAATCCGTAGTTAGTCCTGTGCCTTGTTGTATAGCCATGCTGTATTTCTGATAAAATTTCTATCTTATTGATTTTGATGTATAATAATAAATTTTTTATATATAACTGCCTCACATTTAATACTGGAAATTCGTTGAAAAGAGTTTTAGTAGAATACCTATGATTTTTCTTGAGTACAGTTTTGATGAGAGACCTCTGTGCGACCGCGAGTGGTTCTAAGACATTGGCTGACACCCCTCCCCACGCCAGGATACCATACTGCAAGACTGACTGCACGTAGGCAAAATAAACAGACCTGCACTGACCCACGGTCAACACCTGGTTTAACTGTGTGAACCCGTATATTAGCTTTCTAAGTTTATATTTAACGTTTAGGACGTGTGGACACCAAGAAAGTTTATGATCTATTGTTACACCTAAATATTTATATTGGTCCACACGCTCAATAAGACCACAGTCACAGGCAGCCGACCGCACATCACCGCAGGAATGAATTCTTAATACTCTCTCATCCGGGTCTGTTTGGTTACGAGTAACTATTGGCATGAATTTTGTTTTACTTACATTTACTGTTAAAGAGTTGTGATCAAACCAATTTTTTACTTTCGCTAAGTCCGCCGATGCATTATCATAAGCTTCATCCCAAGTGCAGCCAGAAGAAACCACAGCCGTGTCATCAGCAAACAGAAATATGCTACCCTGTAAGACCAGCTTGGAAATATTATTTATATATATATATTATAAATAATAGAGGCCCCAAAGTACTCCCTTGCACGACTCCATAAGGTACTTCAATAGTGTCACTAGTATTTCCGTTTATATAAACCATCTGTTGTCGATTTTGAAAGTAACTCTTAAACCACTCTAATGAGGTATTTTTTACTCCAATCATGTCTAACTTAAAAAAAAGCTTAAATCTATCAACTGAGTCAAAAGCTTTAGCCAAGTCCAGAAAGCTGACAAGAACACGTTTCTTTTGACTGATTTGATTTGAGATGGATTTTGTAATATCAAAAAGTGCGTTTGAAGTGTTTTTATTGAATCTGAACCCATATTGATTTCCTGAAATAATCTTCTGCTGCTCTAAATAGTTAGTTAGTTGCAATTTTACGCATTTCTCAATGATCTTAGATAGTGAAATTAAGAGGGAGATGGGTCTACAGTTAGAAAATTCGTTTTTCACGCCAGATTTAAAGATAGGTATTACTTTGGCAATTTTAAAGGCGTTTGGAAAAATTCCAGTTCTAATGCTAAGGTTTATAATGTGTAACAGAGGTTGGGATAAGCTATAAATATTATTTTTAATAGTTTTTGTTGAAATTAAGTCCCACCCAGGTGCGGATCCACCTTTCATTGTACTTATTAGGCTACATTAACAAGATCTTGGTGAGTGACAGGCTGCATCTCAAATACCGCATCCACGGCGTGGTCAGCATCATTAACTTCCTGAGGCCCTTTGGGTTGGATAGCCCCTGCCAACTCTGATCCCACAGAGGAAAAATATTCATTAATTGAGTTACTTATTTCTGTAATATTATCCTGAGTGACAGTTTCGCCGCGCTCCAAGAATGCCCCGACCGGGAACGGCTCCCTACCCATAGGCCTACCAGACACTTCGTTAACAACTGACCAAAACTGTTTAGCATCATTACCAACTTCACTAATTTTATTTTTGTAATAACTAAATTTTGCTTGTTTGATGGTATAATGGAGAATATTTCTATAAGTAACAAACTCTTCCCTCAAGTTGCGATTAAAAGGTTCTTTATACATTTTTTTCGCTAATTTATCCCGGTACCTAATAGAATTGATAATAGCTGAGCTTATCCAGGGTTTTATTTTAGTGTGTTTGGCTGAACATTTAACTTGATGTGAATTTTGGTTGATTGTACTTTTAAGTATGCTAATTAGGGAGTCAGAACAAAAATTAACACAATTGTTTTCTGTAATTACATTCCAATTTTGAACTAGCAATGAATTATTTACTTTCTCCCAGTCAACTTTAGTGATATATTCCTGACTCTTATAATTTTATGAAGATTTAGGTGCTGCCAACTCTATGCCTATAGGATAGTGATCAGTAATGGATGTTTGCAACACAAATGAGGTAACATTGAATGATTTTACTGATTTAAAGAAGCAATGATCTAGGCAAGTTTTGCTCTCTGGCCGCGTCACCTTGTCTATGCAAGCTACAAACCCGGCATCGATAAGTATGTCTAAATAACGCTCTGCAGGTGAATTGAGTGCTACTTTTAAAGTGTCAATATTGAAGTCCCCAATTAAAATTTGTATTCCTCTAACCTTCATTCCTTCATTAATAAATTCATTTAGTGCTTCGTTGAAAGCGGAAAGACTAGAGTTTGGACTTCTGTAAACAGCTAGCAAATGACACGACACACCGGCCCAGTCGAAGGTTAAAGATAAGGCAGTGGCCACACCGCCCAGCGTTATCTGGCTGCAAGACGCTGATAACGAACTGTCTAAGTAAATGACAATACCATCGGTCATATTGAGGCTATTGTACGATCTAAAAATGTTGTAGCCATTAATATGCATTAAATCACTATCATTTTGTAACCAAGCTTCAGTAAAAATTATACACTTAAACTTTTGCTTTAAACTATTCAAAGTAATTAAAAATTCATCTATATTGCGGTTGTAGCTTCGTATATTCTGATGGATAACCGAAAAAACATTATTTTCTGAATTTAAACTATTATTTTCTAAAAAGTTTTGAAAAGAGTAACGAAAAAGGTGGAAATCGCTCGGAGCAAGGTCGGGGCTGTACGGCGGATGATTCAAAACTTCCCAGCCAAAAGAGTCGATCATTTCCTGTGTCCGAGCAGCGGTGTGAGGCCTTGCATTGTCGTGGAGGAGCAGAGTTCCCTTTGTCAGCATGCCGCGTCTTTTGTTCTGAATGGCGCGTCGGAGACTGGCCAGGGTTGCGCAGTAGGCTTCTGAGTTAATCGTCATTCCTCGCGGCATAAAGTCCACTAGCAAAACACCGCGCCTGTCCCAGAACACAGTTGCCATAACTTTGCGCCGCGACAGTGTTTGCTTGGCTTTGACTTTGACTGGAGATGTTGTGTGCCGCCATTCCATGGACTGTTGCTTTGATTCAGGAGTGATATGGGATACCCATGTTTCATCTCCTGTGACAATTCGACTCAACATGTCGTCTCCTTCCTCGTCGTAGCAGGTCAAGAAAGTCAAAGAACTGCTTAATCTCTTTTTTTTGTGATCCTCAGTGAGGAGTTTGGGTACCCATCTTGAGCACAATTTTTTAAAGTTTAGGTTTTCTGACACAATTTTGTACAGTACTGACCTGGACACTTGAGGAAATTCCATAGAGATAGTGGTTATTGTGAACCGTCGGTCCTCATGAATTTTTGCGTCAACTGCAGTAATCAAATCTCCCGTGATCACAGATGGCCGGCCTGAGCGATCTTCATCGTGGACATTTTCGCGGCCATCTTTAAATTCTCGGACCCATTTCCGCACTTTACCTTCACTCATTGCCTTGGCACCATACACCTCACAAAGCTGACGGTGAATGTCAGCAGTCGACATGTTTCTTGCAGTCAAAAATCGTATCACTGACCGAATCTCACACGCGGCGGGTGATTCGATAATCTTAAACATTTTAAAGATCCACAGTAATGCATAGAGGTTAGCTACAGAGCTGCAACTGGCATGAAGTTGTTCGCTAAGAATGCCGGGAGGCGGGGCGCACGCTCGTTACGGCAGGAACGCGAACTACTACCGTGTACGGGAGAACGGCTCTTACTTAAAAAACAGCCCTCGTATATCTTGAAAAAGTAAGTTTAATAATTATCATATCGTAATATATCACATTTTAAAATAATGTGACGCACTCAATTTATTAACAAAAGAAGTTTATATATTTTCAATTTATTCCATACAAATTGTTGTAACATTTGTTACATTTCGAATATTACAATGATCACTGATTTTAATATTAAAGTAATACACATTTATAAAATGTCTTTATCATCGTTTGTATAATTCTATAATTTGGCCTTTATCGTTTTACTGCAATCTGTTATTTTCGAAATAATTACTTCATTTTCATTGTCATTACATTATAAAAATTAAATAATTGGTTTATAGTAACTGAAATAAGAAATATATAAATTCTGTACTAAAATGTTGCTAATTATCTTGTAAACACAGCATTAATTGTTTTTTCAATATCTCATTGTACCCGTTTTTATAGTTTAACAATGTTAATTTTTTTTTAACTTCCTTCGTTCCTTCAAAAACATTTCTATTAAAATCTGGTTTTACGTAATTTTTTCAGTGAATATAAGGAAAGGTCTTTCGTACTTGAGTGAAGATTGTTATTGGCTAGAAAAGATCTAATCAATTTATTTTTTTATCTTTTTTAAATCCCGTCAGAACGAAACTAATAGAAATGGAATAGGAATTATCATTAACCGTGCTGAAATTCAATTTAAAATCCAATGAACTTTAAAGACTACTTTTAAATAATGCAGTAAGTTAATCAATTTTACGTTAGGTTCATTTAAATAAATTTTTAGTACGTAGATTTGTTTAAACCAATCCATAACTCTTTAAAGAAATAGCCACTTCAATAATGAACTACTGAAACCTTTCACTAGCACTCCTGAATAGCCACTGAACGGAGAAACGCCCTGCCTTGTTCTCCTTGTTGAAGAATTTAACTTGGTATATGCACGTAATCCCACCAACTCTTCCGACTTGATAAAGGATATGCCAATCACTCTAGGTACGCTGCAGCGGAGTAATGTCTAATATTTATGGCTCTCAATAAAACCTGGTATTCACTGACCTGTCTTCCGTTTGAAAGCAATGGTCTTGGATAAGAAAATATTGCAACAAGACTTATAAGAGAACATAATTTGACAGTGACTACACAGCTTTTGCTAGAGATATAGCCGCTTGCAAGACACTTTCCATAGGAAGTTACAGCTCTTATATCTTTCTTGTTGATCGGACTATTTAAACTAACCAATATCTTCTTTAGCCATGTTAACATCCTGAGAAGAACTGATGTCACCCCTTAAAGGTTGGTACTTAGAAACGTAGAAGGATCTAGCCCACACGAGATCTGCAACCTGTTTACCCGACCTTTAAAGCGTGTACTCTGAGCCCTTGATGTCTGAGCCCGCCATTCCGTTTAAAGACAATATCTTTTATTATTACTCACACGAAAAATTCTGAGAAAGTTAAACATAATATAGATGCTTTAGAAATCCACAAAGTTTGTAGTCCTGATGACATTCCTGCTGTTGCTTTGCGGCACTATAGTGACCTGATAAGCGAAACCTTAGCATGTCTCTTCAAATATAGCCTTCAGGAAGGAACTTTCCCATTAAAATCTAGCTATGTCATGCTAATTATCAAAGATAGTAACCGTAATACTGCAGGTAATTATCGCTCAATCACAATCCAGCTACCAGTGACAAAAATCTTTGAATCGATAGTACTTGACAGATTGAAGCCACAGATTGAAGCATTGCTTTACAACTCGCCGCTCTAACACATTCAATCTAGTCGTATTCGAAAAGTAAATAACGTCTGTTTTTTCTAATAGCCATCAGGTGGATACCATTTATCTTGACTGTAGCAAAGCCTTTGGCAATTTTAATAACTCCATTCTAATCTCTAAGTTAAAATCATATGGAATAAAGGATCTTTTGCTGTCTTGGATAAGAAGTTTGCAAAAGACAAACAAACTTGTGAGGAGATTTTGTTGTCTTGGTTTATTTGTGTCTATGCAAGACAGACTTGAGGCCATCTGCAGTGAAGCAATCAAGTTATTCGGCTTTCTTTAACGAGCAACTGCATGTTGTTTGTCAGAACTCTATTGTTATCCTTTATATGTCTCTTTTACGTCCTATTCTTTAGTACGCTTCTGTGGTCTAGAGGCGGTATTACATCCATCACATCCAAGGCTATAAACGATTCAGAGAAGGTTCGTAAGGTTGGTTTGTATCAAAATTAGGCTAGAGGTATCTTGAGGAACTTGTTGACAACATGATGAGAGAGTTAGACCTCTGTCCATTCGACTTCGACATTTCGCTGGTCTAGTATTCGTGTACTTGTGAATGGAATCACCTAATACTCTGCTCTTCTTGCAAAATTCAACTTGTACGGATACCAGGAGCTACGAGGTCTACTGATCTCTGTGCACACAGCCACCAGCGGATAAATTATTGGTAATCTGCACCAATCGCAAGATTTCATTGGCTAAGTAACTCCATTCCTATAGAGATGAGCTTCTTCTTCGACAATTTGCTAACATTCAAAAGGAAAGTTGAAACATATCTTACAACTCATCTGACATGACTCCTACCACAAATTTTCACTCTCTCAAAAACATACACGTATGCACGCAAGCACACACGCGGGCGCGTTTGCATGCACAACATTTACACATAAACCCTATGATGTTCAAATAAGCTTTTTATTAGTTATAGCTGTTTTGTCTTTCATTTGCTATATTAAGTTTTGTTATTCTTAATTTGATGTTATAGTTTATTCTTGTCATAGTCATTTTCTTGTTAATATGACTTTTGCTCAACTAAGCCTTTTGTTATTATCTCTATGAGAGCTCTTAGTTGCCAATCTGCTTGAAAACTGTTTCAATAGTTCATAATTATTTACTAATATCTAATTCCACATGTTAGATATATTTACCATATATTTATATTATCTTACATGAATTGGGATTGTCATTGTAAATCAAAATAAAATAAAAAAGGTAAGTCGAGAACTATGTCGTTTAGCCCCTAGCCGCCTTTCCAACTGAATTGAAAGGAATACTTAATTTTTAATTTAGCATTCCCAAAAAATATTAATAATGCATCATTTTTCCTGGAGTTTTAGTTTGATTTATTAAATTTTTTACTGAAGTATTAAGTAAGTAAGGCGGAGGTGGAGGCAAGCCAAAGAGTATGTATTTTGAGGTAGAGTGTATTTAGACGTAAACATTTCCTTAAAAAATACTACGTTTTAGTACTTTTAGATTGTGAACTTCTTACCCCTGAAGGAAATATTGACCTAAGTTATCGAGAGAAATGACTCTTGCTTTTCACTCATTTTTCAATAAATGCCAGTGTCGCTAGAAGATGACGCAGGTGTCACATAGTAGATATACATTTACATACACACAACATATTATTGTTATATTATTATACACAACGTATTATTGCAAATATTATTATCCTTATTGCTAGATGCACTTATTTGCGAATTGGAAAGTGCAGTTATTCTTTAGAATGCAGCTTTTTGTAATGTATGTAACATAAAAATAACTTTTATACATAGCGCTAAACATATAAATTCGAAAAGTTCCAATAATAATTTTAGAGCAAATTATAATATGTTTTTACAATAGATAGTGCTGGTAAAAGTTTCTTCGTTTTCAAAATATTAATATAATACTGTTCCCTACCGTTTCCAAAGCAGAAACAGCAGTTTAAAACACTTCTTCCCCCATTTCATTTTTAATTACATTACGTGGAATAAGGATAAAGAAAAATAATTATGCTCAATCTGCTACCACTCAAGGCTAAAACATTCATCATTCTGTTAGTATAAGTATATATTAATGTACATCACACTCTAAAACTTTTCACATTAATTTAAACTACTTTTTCACTATTCTTCCTCATTAAATAATGTGGTTCTATGTGTCATATAGCAATGATTTGAATGTTGAGGTTCCAGATAGAAAGTTGGTTGTTATCACAGTAGTTTCGTAATATTGAAATCACTTCATCACAGTGATAACTTTCATCTAAAGATTATCATAGAAAATAACAACTTTATTTTAGTTTAATTAGAACATGGTTTGCGCTAGGAACACGTTATGGAATATAATACTGATTTTTAAAGGATATTAAAATAAATAAGTGATCAGAAATAGTATAACTTTTTTAGATTGACTAAAGCAATATCAATCTTGAGAAAGATAAAACTGTAAATATTAAATAACTAAAGAGTAAATATTTGTAACACGATTTATTGCTTTTAAGGTGTATAGACAATTTAAAAAAACAAATGCATACAAATAAAACAAACTATGTTTTTTATGTATATGTGTAGGGTCTGTAGCTTGAGTACATAAGTTTTGACCTACTTCCGAGTTAATAGTGTCCGATAAGTTTTATCGTTAAACCGCGGCTTCTTTCCCAGCATTGCCCTTCACTTCTCCACTGTTCCTGACACTAAAAATCAATGGAGAGAAACTTGATTTTAGTGAAGATGTAGTTTTCCATAGATAGCAGCACAGTTCTATAATGTTTAAACAAGTTTTAATCACAATAGTAGGTTTTTAAATAAAAAAGTATTTACTTATAAATGAATTAGTCGGACTTTATTTCTTTTATTTTGGGTTTTGTATCATTTTATTAATGTTAGATAATTGGACTATGAGAATAATTACAGAATTATAAGGAATGTGATCAAATATTTTCGTAATAACATTACAAAATTGTCATAACGGTGCAGAGGACCAAGTAAGTTTTCGGTTTCCAAAATACTAAATACAAACTGTTTTATCTTAAAACCCCATGCAAAAAGAAAATCTAGTCTATATTATCATCTTCAAGTTTTTAAACTACAATTTTATTTATGTATTCATATGGCACGATATTCATATACGCTTAATATATGTATTACATTTCTCACTCACAGTTTAGTCAAATATTATTTTACATGGTGTTTACTACACTGCTTTCTAATGAGTAATTTTTTTACATATGAAAAAGTATATTTGCTTAAGTACCACAGTTTCATGACACCATTAAGGTATCTCACTCTTATTCTAATTCATGTAATTAAATGTACTAGGTTCATTATAAATTATGTTTAAATGTCCAAACGCCTTTCTAAAATACCAGCCGGGATACAGCATAAACATAGATCAATAAATAAATACATTCATAAGAAAATTTGACGCTTATACTAATTGGATACAAATAACTTATTTTCAAAAGTGGTGTAGTTTCGAAAATAATATTCAAAATATAATTTATTTATATAATTCAAAGACATTAAGTTGTATATTACTTAGTATTAAATGGATTTGCAATATAACATATATTTTGCAAAACTCAAAAATGGATTTTTTAATTTTTATGTATCTTACATGTACTTAGAACACACGTTATATCAGTGCGAAATAAATATTAAAGTTTATAGTTTTTCACAAACGCCAGGAGCAAATAAACTGCCTTTTATCGCATTCTTTCACTACAATATACATTTACCTAAACCTAGGTAATCAAAAATATTCATATCTTTTTACATGTGTTTTATTTTAGATTATATTATGTAATCAATTTGAAGGTGCCCATGACTCGGTGCTGTACAATAGGCCGTAAATTATTTACTGTGACGATAGCTTATTGTTTGAGGAAATAAAAGAATACTTTTACTTGAACTGGAATAAAGTAATATTATAGTAAACAGTTGTAAAAAACACAGACCTTCATAAAGTCTCCTTATAAAAAATGAACCCCCTGATTCTGCAATACTACACACTGTCAAGACAGCTTTCTCGCAAACAGGACTCTTACAATTTGAGCCACGAGAGAAATTTCGAAGCGATTATCTGTAAGATAAGTTTAACAGGCTGTCGAGATCTCTTTGCTTTTTGAGATATCTTTCTGGATCATTCAGTGAACTTGGCTTTATTTATATAAATGGCATTAAAGTTAACGTGGCTCTCCTCGGATTGACATGGTTAGGCTGGGAAATATACAAACCCATTTTTATCAAGCACCTAAAATGTAAAACATATATATTTATGAATTTCTATGTAAATTCGTTCTGGAATTTTTGCGATGAGTCAGTCAGTGCATTTTTTTAATAAATACGGAGAATACAGTTGAATATAATGTTTAGTCTTGATGTTAATAAAACAGAATTAATCTGCTGTTTTTGTTAAGATTTATAACTCTATTATGAGGATAAATTGCGTAGACCGCCGTTACCTATACTGCGTTGTTATAACAGTTTAGCCATAGAAATGTGTTGCTACAATTTAAAATCACTGTAGTTGAAGATAAACCTATATTATATATAAATACTTATAATACGTTTCTTTTGATACATTATCCAAGTATAATAACAGTTACAAAAACAGCTTACATTTTCGATAACAAATATTATACTAGACACTATTTCTTATAGTGTATACTGGGGATATATTTGTACTACTAAGGCATCAACGAACACTTTAAAACCTTTAAGGTAGACGGAGCGTAATAGATAATATTATGTCAGATATATTAATACTCATAGTATGGCTTAGAGAGTAAAACTTGACGGGCTTTATCTTAGAAACAGAGATGAAAAAAATACTGGGATTCTCTCTTAATGCGGAACAGAGGGCTAGAGATTTAAGTAGGAAGATAAGCCCCGACGCCGTCCATTCTATTTCTCCCTGAACCGTGACCGTCTCCTTATTCCTCGTTTTGTCTCCAGAATTATTTGTAGTTATTTACGTTACATTGTATTTTATTACTGTATAAATATTATACAGTTATATTAATATAAGATAAATAATATAAGATAAGGGCTTTAAGATAAGTATTTTGCTGATGAGATTTATAGGATATATCTACTTTGTCTACAATAACATTTTGGTGATCACTGAGAAACACTAAATGTTTTGTATAATTGATATCGAAAAGATAATATCATCTCAACAATCCTTTCATAGTAAAAAATGGACTTTAAACACAGAATGTCACAATGTTTTATTAGAGAACGGTATTATATAGTTATTATGAACTAGCCTATAACCAATCAATAAACATAGGAGATTTTAATTTATATTCCATTACCGTAATAGATTCATTAAAATTAAATTAATATTTTGGTTACGCGCTATAACGTGAGGTAAACTTTTGATTGTATTTGTAATGGTTTCCATCGTTACAGCCACGTACAAAAATGAATACACTATTTCTTACTAGACCGTTACGTATTTGTTTGTATACATTTGCTAAGAATGTTAATGTTAATTACTTCTGGTCTCCTTAATATGCTACGAGACACATGGAGTATAATTTAAGGATTCAATCCAAATATGTGTAATGTTAATGTCATTTTTAAAGGAGGAAGGTTTCTAAGATAACTTACATTTTAATTATACTATCAAGAAGGAACGAGCTACTTGTTTCATTAACTAGCTTTAAGCTCTCAATAAAGGGCATTTCATTATATTATAATCAACTATGGTTTCATGAAGTCCCTTGATATTGTATTAAATTGTAGTAAGAGTGCAATCTCAACCCTTTGAAACGTCTACGGTTATTAATATCATCAACCCTTTTGTAATTTCCCTTTAACATCAAAATATATTAGAACCGATATCTTTACAGCTTGAGAAACGTTTCATTTAACGTTTTGCTTCTATTCAAATCAGTCCTGCAGATAAATTTCAATTACGGAATCTATCCTACAGATTACGGATACATATAAACCTATTTAGTAAGTTATTATTTTGACAGTTTAGTTATAATCCTGTAAATAACATGTGTAGTAATATACTGTACAATCGAATATAAATGGTAAATATAAAATTTGTTCAAAACTTCTGAAAACGGTGTGATAAACTTGTGTAAGTCAAACATAGTAAGTTGATTTTGGATGTAATGATATCTGTTTATGGTGCTTTTGATATTACTGTCTTCAAGAGAGATACATAACGTGAGAAGTCAGCAAAGCAATATAACTATAACCTTAGTTCTATAAATAAAAACCTAGTTCAGGAGATATTTCAATTTAACTTATAAGATACAGCTGATATAAAATGGATTTTTACAGCCTTATAATATATACAAAAGTAATGAGCAAATATATTTTGTCATTGGTAATAGATCCAATCTTATTTGTTTAAACTAGTGCTAATACATGAGTCCTTGTAAATAAGTTTTACAACCTTTTTTAAATTTGGATTATAAATAAACACATTAGGTTGTGAAGCTGTGTGATTGAACGTTCTTATAACAAAATATTAAGAGATATCTCCTTTATTTATGAATTTAGGTGATAAACTTTACATTTTCTAAAATAGAATCCTTTTTAAGTGCTATCATTTGAGGAAAAATAGTCCCGGCACTTCTTGTAGTATATGTATTATCTCTACCCAAGAGAATACACATAATGACTTTAAAATCATATTTTTGCCTGTGCATTGGTGGGAAAGTTTGGTCGCTCCCTGCTGAAACAACTGGAGCTTTGCATAATATGGCAAACATGGATAAAAGCACATAACTTAATATTGCAGTGGAAATAAATAATGCCACAAGTTATATAACGAACAAACGAAATCAGCTCATATGTAAATGTATAATAATCCAGGCTTCCTAATTTGTGTGCACACGAGGCAATAAATAGACACATAATTGAATATTACAAGAGTAATTTATATATTAAATAAAAATAAATTATCCTCAATTTCATCGTTTTGATAACTTACAGAAGGCAATGAAATATTATCGGGAACTTTAAATAAGTTAATAACCATAATAAAATAAACTCCAATTTTAAATAATAAAGATAAAGTATTCTTAATAATTCAGAACTAGTTGTGTAAATGTTAAATGATATATAAAAATACATTAGATGTACGAGGGCCATCCAATAATTAAAGAGACAAACAGTTCTAGAGAGTAAACAGTTCATTTTCACAAAATAACACTTTTACCAATTTTCAATACAATCCCCTTGAACATTTGTGCACTTGCTCCAACGGACCACAAGCTTTTGTATACCAGCTGCAAAGACTGCCAATTTCACACAAACTCCTTGACGTCCTCGTTATCCTGGAACCTCTTTCCACGCAATGCTTCCTACAGCGGACATAACAAGTGGATACCATTTGGAGTTAAATCGAGACTGTAAGGGGGATGAGGCACTATTTCCCAGAAAATTTGTTTAGTGGTTTCTCGGGTCAGTTCAGCAGTACGAGGACGTGCATTGTCTTGTTGGAGAATCATACCTCTTCTCTGAGATCCACAATATTTCTCTCTCATAGATGGCTTCACTTTGTTCAAAAGCATATACGAGTAGCATTAGCTGTTAACTGAACTCTGCTCTTAAAGGTAATCACAAAAAACCGGACCTTCAGCATCCCAAAACACCGTGTACATGACTTTTCCTGCGGATGCTTGGGGTTTGATTTTTTCCTGACAGATGAGCTGGTGTGTTACCACTCCGTGCTCTGCCTTGTTGATTCTGGCTCATAATAGTGAACTCAAGTTTTATCACATGTTACAATTTTGTTGAGGAAGTTTCTCATGTTCTCTTTCATAACGTAGCTCTGTGCACACTCTCAACCTTGATTCCTTGTGTAGCCATGTCAACTTCTTTGGGATCCATCTTGCACATGTTTTGCGGTACTTCTAATTGTTTTTAATAATGTTGAGAACCCATACAAGCACTTTTTCAACTATCATTTCCACAGTGACTGAGCAGTCAGCATGGATTTACGACATAAATTCGCCTTTCCAGTGATGGAGTAGAAACTTCAACTGGTCAGCCAAGATGGCGTTCTTCAATCACTGAGCCTCGACTATATTTGAAACTGTTTCTACCCACTTGCAAAAATTTGCACGATTCAAAAAGTTTCACCGTACACTTTAGTCATTCTAGACTACATATTCACTGGTTTTTTTCCCCTTCAGCAAGTAAAAAACGAATAACAGAAAGTTATTCAGCTAAAGTGAAATTTTCAAGTGGACTTGCCTTAATTAAATGTATTTTTGAGGCTATAAAAACAACAATATTAATTAATCAACTGATCAGGGCTTATCCATAGAGATGCTGTTTGCATCTTTAATTATTGAATGATCATCGTACTTATTGGTACTCCACATGACCCAAACTAGTTTACGTTAATAGTAAAGTTGTAAATTGGTAGAAAAAGAATAATGTAACTGATATTCAACACTCAATTCCAATTGATCATTAAAGCTTCCCAAATCAAAGATTATTGATTTTGATCTGGTTGTCTTCTCTTTCGATCGTAAAATTAAATATCATATTAACTTTCAGTAACTTAATTTTAACTGCGAAGTAAATAGAACAAGTAAATAAAATGAAAGTATCTAGGCATCTATCTCGAAAGTACACTTACATTACTTTTAAAATATCTGCCTATTACTGATTTAAATTTTAACATTGATGCTCAGATTATTTTACTTTTGTTTTTAATTATACACTTTTAAGAATCATTATTAAACACTTTAGACAGAAGTTAGACAATGAATCTTTGTTATTGGTAAGAACCTTAAATCTTATTACTATAGCATAACATACGCACAAGTAGACAGCAATTGATAGGTTATGTATTGTTATCGAAGGAATACTGCATGTACAGATAAGTAAAATCGTAGTTATTTTAATCCTTAAATAACCATCTAAAACTGGTTTGTAGATGGATATTCACTTTCCATACAATATAAAAGCTAATATAATAATGTTGAATTTTGTAAATATAAATTTTCTTATTCTTACTTAAGTAAAACTATTGCATATAACTTTATATATTTGATATTTGTCATTGATTAAGGTTTGCTTTTGCAATGTCATAGATTCAAGACATTTAGTATATGGTATCGGTACTCAATGAATATCTACTAACTATATACTCTTATGCACAATCAATAACAATAACACGTGTACTTCGTGGTCGCCATCAACGTACTAATAAACGATTATGAGCCCCTGGGGGATGTAACATTGGTTAGTTTAAATGAAAAATATATACAGAGCCATACATGGTAAATTAATATAAGTATAGCATACTCTATTCTTTAAAATAATACGGGGGTCTATCTTGTTTACTTATACTGTATTTAAGTGAAATAGTAATATACATTTTCTGGTTTTACTAACATGGATGTGATTCAAGCAACTATTAGCTCATTAAACAATTAAGTCGAAAACGAAGTAACTCAAAATGAATTCTTTGCATCTTTTCGATATCACAGACACCTCGAAACGATCAAATCAAGGATGCATTGCGTTTCCGTAGTGCTGTCTACGGCCAAAGTCTTTCGGATTTGGATAATCTCCGAATATATTCTCATTTGGATACTGTTGTGGCAGAACACCACAGATATCAGAAAACCAGATCTAGTAGCAAGATGTATATTTGTTTTTATAGCGGTAAGTAAGTTATTTATTATGAAATAAATTGATAAATAACGAGGGGTTAGATGCCATAAATTAAAGAGGACAATTACAATTCTAAATTTAAATGAAATATAGGGACACGTTTGAGTGAGACTGGAGCTCGGCGTGGTGGTCTTACCGTTTTAGGACCTACACTGTATTGTTTCTTTTTCAGGTTGTGATTGAAATATATAATCATTAAAGCAGGCATGGTTCAATGTTTAAGACTATTTTTGTTCCACGGCCTATCCATATTATCGTGCATTGGTAGTTTGGCCTCGCACGATACGAGCTTACATCTCTTAAAAAAAACTCTTCACAGACCACATCCCACCAACGCCTTCCAAATATTTATACATCGTTAATATCTACCTATCACTAACATTTCCATTTCATTACTCGTACAGTGTAAAAGGGAAGACCAACTTTTGTTTTTATTTCATACCAATTCTAAGATAAATATATTTTAAATAGGTTTTTTCTATTTTTATATTCATTAGTTATTTATGTATTGATTATTCTAATACAAAGTTCTTCCTAACATGTTTATTACGTCACAGATTATCAATTACTTAACCTCTGGAACGTTCTCTTTATTATTATATTACCTTCAAAGTGTAAAGATGTTATCTCTGCATGTAATATAAATATTTCTGTGCTAATATCCGATCTACGTACAGCCGGGTGTAAAAATAGACTATACGAAAAACTACATACATTTGGTAGAGTAACACACTGCATGTAATTGTTGAAATCATAAACTACTCGTATTGTGCAGTGCGTATACATTTTTATAGTTGCTAGTTCTCATATTTCCTTTTCCCTTTTGTTACAAATCGTTATAAATGAAATGAATCTATATTTTTACTTAGCATTTGTTCTTTACAGATCAATATTGAAGTAATACGAGTTAATATTATATCAAATGATATCTATAACCAAATCAATAGTAAAAATAATTGTAATACATTATATTATACGTTAATAAGTATGTTTAGGTAAAGATGAACGATGGTTTACAAAAATATTAATAGAGTATTAAAAACTAATGTAAATAGATATGATTTAAATTTTAGATTTCAGTTTTTATGGTGGCAATAAAATTCCATAAACATAAAGTTTTGGAATAGAATAAATATATTATTGAAATATGACCTAATCATGTAACAACACGCATCACTGCCACTAGTGTGACCATCGACTTATCTCGCCCTTGCTAGTTGCTATATGGTGATGGCCTAGTAGTCACTTTTTGAGTGTTTACAATAGTTACTAAGGAATTATGTCAACATTTCTTTATGTTTTTCTCCGGAGACACAACATTGGCTTTTTAATAATAATGTATTTATGTGAAATCTATTCGTATCTAAGAATGTCAATACAAGTCATTCAAGTCCAGACAGCAACATAATCATGTGTCATCATATTCTATGACAGTGTTATATCTAATAATGAAATTCACAAAGAAGCAAAAATATCAAGTGCGTTTTCAACTTCCACGAAGTTATAAGCACAAAAGTCTATAAAATAATTTATGGTACGAGAATATTACGTTTACATTTTATATTACAACCATAGTGGTACATGATGCTTTACTTATGTATTTGATAAAACATTTACATTACCTTATATCATATTTTGTTCTGGAATGTTTGCTCGTCATTTTCATTAAACGGTACTATCAAATGAGTTTAGCCTCTTTTAAGATAATTTTTGAACTAAATTGTGTTTTAATATGAACTAAAGATTATTTTGTGTATAGGATTTATTTCTGTGGCATTCAAGCAAAAAGTTTTTATTAATTCATTCTCTTGTACACAAAACATTCAAAGTTTTAAACATTTCTTCACAAACGGTATTTTGAAACAATGTTAACGATGTAAATAAAAACGTACACAGTGTGTTCAATAACTAGCTCGCAACACCTTAAACATTGCTTGTAAGCATCATATTGCAAATAAGATAAAGGCAAACTGAGCATGCGTCCTGTATGATTCGTTTTCCCTCTTACTACCGTTATTTATTCATAGAAAACTGGTTTTATTTTTTACATGGTAAGCCTACTTCCATTTAATAAGCACTTACAGGGTAGAGCATTAAACTTAACATGTATTGTGTGACTATTGTTAATGTTAATCGTGAAAAATAAAGATGGCATTGTATTTAATTTATTATTTATATAGAAAGTTTTCCAATTTTTATACGAAACTTCTTGTAAACTGAAGGTACAAAATGTACAATTCAAGCACTAAATAAAAAAAGATAAATTTGTTTAAAAAATTCAGGAATTGACTATCCTGTTACGTTTTTCTAATTAAAATTATAACTAAATTAATATAAAAAAGTGTGCATATGTTTAATAATTTTGTAATAATCTAGTCTACGAAAACGAAACATTTACATCGATTAACATCGTAGTGCACTCATTTGTGTACCTGATGAGACAATGAGACTACCACTTCGCCTATTTATACGTGTATTTGATGCCGAAGCGATGTAAATGTGTTGTTTCAAACTTCTTCATCGTCTTTCTTTGGATCTCTTCAGACGAACATGACTCCAGATTCCAGGGGTCAATTCTGAGACAGCGTCAGATACCAGACGTTGCAATAAAAAGAATGTGAACTGGAACTAAACTAAAAACTCAATTAAATCGACCTTTCCAACCGTCTTTACGTCATGTGTACAATAATAGAGTTTTACAATAAGCATTGCTGTTGTAGCATATATTTTTTACACCAAAACATATCCCTATTAAGAGCCGTATGACAGGATAGTGCCAATACTTGATAGTTTCAGACAAGTATAGTATTATTAGTTCAGTAATTATATGGGTTAGGCTTTATTAATTTATTAAGCATAGGCTATATATATATAGTTGCTTGAGTTAATATAAACATAATCGTAAATAATAATTACATAATTATAGTTTTCCAAACAGCCGTAGTTTTAAATTTTGGAACAATATTCTGTGAAAATACAGGTGTATATATGTCTATTTTCACAGAATATTGTTCCAAAATTTAAAACTACGGCTGTTTGGAAAACTATAATTATGTAATTATTATTTACGATTATGTTTATATTAACTCCCTATATTGGTAAGAAATTTAAGATTTTATTGCTTTAGCCTAAACAAATGTTTAAAAAAGCATTTATTCAATGAACAACAGATGAATAAACAGACGAAGAAGCTAATTTTAGCACTTTCTCGTTACATTGGTTATGCATTAACATTTACGTCATAGGGCTATTCACATTAGTGTAATAATACAAATTTCATTGTATATTCTTAAAAAGTAACCCTAATTAGTTGGTTTTAACTCTAGCACCAGATATTAAATACTCCGGTTTTGTCTGTGTGAAACACTCATCATTGTATACCTTCAACAAATACATTTGTTCTAGTTAATTGTCTGTTGCGATATTAATTTAATACCCCAAATTTGTTATTACATTTTCTTGTGGGCAATACAATTTATCCATAACGTGTTGCAAGTGTTTCTACATTACAATTACGACCCACAACACTTTTGAGATATTTTTGTTTTAAATAAAAGATTTAATGTTTATTTTGCACAATATTTTTTACAATTAAAATATCTACATGAATACATTGCGTGAACCTGTGTTTACTTGTGATAAACTGTTATTCGAAACTTTTCCTAAGTTCAAAACAACTTATTAGTTTTTTAAATAAAACTGAAGTACTCGCCATTTAGTAATTTTAATTTACAGTTTCAAGTACAAAGAATAATAAGACATGCATGAAAGATTAACTAAAGTATTAAAGGATTTAGTACTTTCCTACAATAAACATTTGTAATATTCTTTACTACTGTTACAAACATGCACTATACAAACCTCTAAACAGAGATACCTTAATATACACCCAACACATGGTTTACTGAGTAAAACTTAACTGGCTTTCCAAGATGAGGAAACAAAGAGGGATAACAATAAACTGTATACTCCCTCACTACGGATCCAGAGGGTTGGAAATTAAAATTGCTCAGATAACCACCATAAACCTTCCCCCCTCATCCTCAACCTTTAAATACCCCTCCTGAGCTGCAACCAACTTCTCCCTGTTTCCTTTGTCCTTAGGTAATTTCTCATCGAATTACATTATATTTTAATGTTCTGTCTAGATATATAATGGATACGTGAACACACGGTTTCATGTTTCAACCATCGGTGGTGATAACTGGCAGTAAATACTTCCCTAGTTTACCACATTTTGTTGGTATTATAACTCACTAAGGCAAGTTTTTTATATACAGCATGTGTTTTATATTTTTATAGTAACAACATGTTATGTTCACTTAAATGTTGTTATTAGTTATAATTATTTTCCATTTTTATTCTAACTAAAGATAAATAAAATAGTGCGAAATAATAGCTGTGTATGTATTATTATTATTACAAACTTTTAAGATCATTAAAATCAGAATATTTATTCCACAGTAAATTCAACATATTTAATATAGTGTTCTATTGTGCTCCACACAGCATGCCGGGGAGCACCTTTAATTTCTGAAAATCGCAATAATGCCAATAGTACCCATGGTTAAGATTAAACATTTTTATTTTATAAACATGAATTTAAACGTGAATTTTTATAGATTTCAATCCCTCAAAACAGTGCATACTCAGTTAGGACACCTTATATTACTTACTGTGTACAGAGTGCTTTTCTAACATGTAATGGCTGATTTTAAATGGTGGCACGTGTGTAAATATATGAAAATGGTTAACATACAACAATTTATGCACTTTAAAAAACATTAATCATATAGATACATAAAGTAATTAATAAAAACAACTCGTATAAACATTTCAACTTTGTTTATTAGCTTCCAATCAGATAATAGATTTGTGATTGATCCATCTTAAATACTGATTAACAAATTTGTCTGAATATTTAATAGTTTACACTATTTGTATATTACCGTGTTTAGATCTGTATTTATTCTGATGCTAATGAAAATACAATTCTAGATTATTTTGCAAATTTCTACTTCTGTTTATTACAATTAAAACGTAAATCATTTCGTGTTTCATAAATTTATCAATAATATAATGTTTATTATATAATTAGGGAATATTGATGAATCAGTTCACATTTAAACATTATCGAGCGTAAGTTAAACACACGATGGCTTTGTTATCTGCATATCCAAACAAAGCTAAATTTGCTTTAGTCGTTAATGTATACAAGGATCCGGAATACATTCTGAGATGATCCATATTTTTATCAATTAAGCAATCGTACCATACATTCCGCTAAAACTGTTTTACTTGTGCCTAGTAACATTAAAATGGCATTACGTCTAAATTTACTATAGACTAAAATTGTTGTGTTGTTACTGATTTTTATTTTACGACACCATTCATAGGGTAGTGTAAATACAATCCTATTAAAATATACAGTAAATAAGTGGAAATAATTCATTGTTGGTAAAAATGAGATAACTCCATGAAAATATGCATTAAGGTTGCCGGTAACGGTGGGGTAAGGAATCTACCCCAAAATTTTGGACGACATTTTTTAATAGATTTAAGTTTTAAAACAAGAGTTTTTCCAGAAAAATTTAAAAATACAGTAGTAATACCAATACATAAGAGCAATTGTTCCAATTTTAAGCCTATCTCATTAATTTCAACAATTTCAAAGATATATGAGAAGGTCATGAAATAAAAAATGTTAACTTTCTTAAACAAAACGAAATGTTTTTCTGAAAATCAGTTTGGATTTAGGTTGGGTTTGAATACAGAGCTCGCATTATATAAGTTTATGGAATCAATAAATGAAGGTATAAATAAAGGAGACAATGTGAGGGGCCTTTTTTGGATATTAAAAAAGCTTTCGATACGGTAGATCATGATTTACTACTAAATAAATTATATAATTGTGGTTTTAGAGGTGTAGCTCAGAATTGGTTTAAAAGTTACTTGAATAAGAGGCAGCAGTGTGTTAAAGTAAATGGTAAGATAATTCAAATGGGAGAAATATGCTGTGGAGTCCCCCAGGGATCAGTTCTTGGAGCGGGATCAGTCCTTTATTAATGACTTATGCAATTGCACGTTTAAGGGTAAAGTAACAGCATTTGCTGACGACACTGCTCTTTGCTATGTTGGGGTGTCAGGGGACTTAATTAATTATAATATGAATGAGGATTTAAATTCATTAAATTGGTGGTTTTTAAACAATAAGTTAGTATTAAATACAGAAATAATCATGTATATTGATTTTTCATTACGAAAGAACGTTAAACTGCAAAAATATTGTTTTTTCAAATGTATTGATTGTTTGCGAAATTCAAAAACCTGCACTCAGTGTTCAAAAATTAACCAAACTTCAAAAACGAAATACTTGGGAATAAATTTGGATAGTGAATTGAACTGGAAAACTCATATAGGGAGAGATTGAAAAACTAAGTAATTACCAGTGTGCGTTTGTTTTATATTTTGAAAGATATTTGTCCATTGGCTGTTTTAAGATCATTATATTTCGCTTTGATTAATAGTAGGTTAGAGTATGGGATAATGTGCTGGGGAGGAACTTATTTTACGAGCTTAAAACCACTTGTTACATTGCAGATATTATTTGTGAGATTGATTTTAAAGAAGGAAAAATTTTATTCGTCTTTTCCATGTTTTCAACAGCTAAAGATTTTGCCGCTAAGATCTCTATTTCTATATAAAGTAATAAAAATGTTTTTTATTGGTGGCAGATTCTTGGTTCAGGAGAATATTTGCACATTAAGATTAAGAAATGCAAATCAATGTCAAGTTCCGAAACCTAATTCAACATTTTATACTAAAACGTTCAATTTTATAGCACCAAGATTATTTAATAAATTGCTAAGCAACATAAAAAGAGAGTCAAATTGTATGAAGTTTTTGAGGTTATTGAGAGAATGGTTAATGATTCAGCAAAACACGAAGGAATTTTTACAAATATATTTCTGGTTTAATTTTAATGAAGAAACCCCTAATCAGATTAATTATAATCTTATGGGCCCTATATTTTTCTCAAAGTTGTATTTTATTTTCAGTAAAAATGTTATAATAAGTTTAAAAGTTAAGTTAGTATATAGGTCAGCCTGGGGAAAAAAAGTATATTCTGTTAAGTGATAATTGTTGACTTGATATACATAATACTGTTTTTGGTAATATAAACTTGAATTGCAATTACGAATTATGTTTAATATTAAATTATTTATTACAATTTGTGTTTAATTGATTTTTTGTATAACATTTATTAATAAATATTGTAGTGTTTCAATAATTAGGTATTCATCAATTAAACGTGAGAAAACTTTCTTTTAAAATATCTAAACATTTACATAATATTATATATCAGGGTTCATTAATCATTTTAATATGTCTCATTTAAAATTCCAAGGTACCTGTACCTAAATTGATAAAAAGAAAAGATTATCATGTGTAGAAATCAAATAAATAGTTTAATATTGAAATTCACATTTTCCTATTCCATATATTTTATGTAAATGTTCTCAATTTGGAAAAGTAACTCATTTGTTTTAATCATATAATTTTAATATTTCACAAACCTTAATCTAAACAAAAAATCTTACATAGTTGAGGCCCAAAAACTTGATTGGCATTCCAATTCCTCACATGGGCGAGCACTTGGAACTTTTATAGGCTAGCTGTAAATTAGAACTAAATAATATTCAGAAGAAAGTATGTAACTATAATAGTCTACTTCAGTGACAAACCACACATTTACCTAAAAGACTTAGATTAAAATTTCAAATAACCCAAAAATCTGTTCATACCCGTAATTAGAGTAACAACAAGTAAACTGACTAGGGACGTCAATTGACATGTAGAAATAAATGTAAACCATACTACATTAAGATTTAATACCATCACACACATATAGAACTTCCAAAAGTGATATAGTACAAATATTAAATAAAAATTGAATACAATCTAGAGACACAGACACTGTAGCGGACCTCACACCTATCCTAGAGGCACGTAAGAACTTAACACGTATAAGGGCAAGTCACCCTAATATCAAAACCATCTTTAATAATTTAACTACATTAAAAACTCACCTTAGTTAAGAGGACAGGGAAAAATATAAGGATCTAGCTACAATCGAGGATTTCTAGCGCAGCGAACAAATTTATATGACGCAGTACATAACCCTGAGGCGGACATCAAGACACAAGCACCCCCAACCTTAGCACAACATTACGAGCCACTCACACTACCTGACAGAACTAACACAGTAAAAATGGGAGAAAACATACCGTTAATATCAGCTGGGACTTAAACAGGTCTCTAAAGTGAAAATCCACAAAATTTTTTAGACAAATTCCCAGTAGCAGCAACTTCAAACAGATGGACAGATAACACTAAAGTTAATTTATTCCCAGCACATTTATCAAGCACAGCACTAACTTCGATCAAACACTACATGGAAAAATAACGAGGGGAAGCCATACAATGTGATCAACTTGCTAAAATTTCACAGAGTCTTTCACCCTATTAACACAAACCCAGAGTCTACAAATGATTTTAGAACAAAAAATACAGGGAGAGAACAAGACAACACTAACCTATTTTTAGATATATTAACAACATGCCGAAGATACCCTACAATACAGGACAAGTAAATTATACAATTTATTATACAGGCACTAAAACCAGAAATCTGTGAATGAGTTATAGACATGAAAAACGACGCCATAAGTGATCTAGAGACCAATTTAAAAATTACACAAAAAAACAGCTAGTTCTAACACAAAAGCAAAACAAAGAAAGGTACAATAGGGTTGCTGCAAACAGACCCTATATTACACCCTTATATGAACAAAACATCATCCGTAAACTACAAACAGAAGTTAACACCCTAACCAATTTAGTAGCTACCCTAAGCAAAAACCTAATTTCAAATCATAAGCCCCGTACGAAAGGTTCCATCCCCGCATGAAAACTCAAAATATACACCAAGATATGATAGATCACCTATTCCTCACCAGAATAGATATATGAAAAGAACAAACAACTCCAAACAAACCCAAAGGCCACTTATGAATTAACACCTAAGTTAATTCAGTGATAGGAGAAGAAAAAAAACCATTTCCAAACCCAAAGTGCTAGGCAAAATAGGTATTGCACTATTTGCCGTAAAGGCAACCATGACACTTAACAATGCTGGTTCAAGCGACGTTTATTAACTCCTCCACCCCAAAGTAACCGCTTGGCACATAAAATCAACAATACACAAGAGCTGGTCTGCAGGAACTGCAAGCGAACAAACCACAATATCGAATCATGTTACAAGTCTAATTATTATAAACAGAATCAACAAAAAAAACGAGAAATAGGGGGAGGTCAAACTAACCCTTACCGAACTCCCCCCTTACCAAAAGCGAAAACAAATAACACCACAGATTTTAACCAAAGGAATCGACAAACTTACAAATTTATAAAGTCTATGATATTTAAACCAACTAACCCGAAAGTACTACCACTATCAACCCCTGGATAGACCAGTTCAGAAGTTATATTTAAAGCCATAGACTGTAATCAAGAATTCCCACCCTTAAAGAAGATGCAAGAAATTGAACAACCCATTATGCAAAAGCCTACACGCAATATAGAACTTCAATCTGTTTTCAATCCAACCCCAACCTCAAGCAAACCAAACCCCACGGGGACAACAAATATAAATAAACCCAGCTTTACAAGAAACGTGGCAGTTTCAGAAAATTCCACATGACAGATAAAACCCAGCATATTACAAGGAGTAGCGCAAGTAAAACAGGACCCAGGTTGCAGTAAAATGGGGGAGGTAAACACACATACTGGATTGGAAGAAACCATTGAGATAGACACGATACATATTTTACATCACATAGAGCAACAGAAGAAACAGAATATGATATATTGTGCTAACTTGCAAGAAATAACACAAGCCAGGATACACAAACCAAGGAAAAATAAACAATTATTACTATAGGATATTTACTAACTCATATTTAATTGTGAAAATAAAGCCACGAAGAAGATACCTGTCCTAACAATAGACGTAGCTTTGAACACAAACCTTCAACATCCAGTACCCTGCATTTTAGATACAGGATGTAATATAAACATTATTATTGTGAAACAAAATTAAATACTAGCAACATACACTCTTTGATATCGGCTAACGGTATACAATTAACAGTTTTGGGTTCTACAAAAATTGCCATAAAAATTGGTAAAGTAATACTTAAAGACATGTTTTATGTGGCACCTGATCTAAACAGCCCAATATTGGTAGGAAACACATTCCTATTTCAGAACTGCGTGGATTTAACTATAAAAATAAAACAATAAAAAATACCAAACATCAGATTTAACATTTAATACCTATGAATAAACAGGGTAGTTAGATATCAAGAATTTTAAAAACACACAGGAATTATAAGTACAGCAAATAACAGAGGAAACGGGCCCACAAGACATAATTATAGCACCACATCAGCACATTAGAATTAGCTCCTTAAAAGGTATAGAGTCTCGAACAGCCATCGAAATAGATAGGAATCTAAGAATAAAGAAGAAATGTCATGCATATCTTTCAGAAGGGGAATATGGTTCTGATACAATTGTAAATATGTATAATGCATCAAATTTCCCAAATGCATCAAACGATAGGACATATACAAGAACGCAAAAATGTCCTAGACGTTTTACAAAATTACAGACACATATTTACAACAAAGGTAATTGATTTAACTCCTGCAAACATACCTCCCGTAAACTCGAATTAAAACCGAATACGAAACCTGTAAACTCACTACCGTATAGGCAGAGTAAAACAGAAAGGGAAAAATTAAACAAATTATTGGAAGATTTAGTACAAGCCAAAATATTAGAGGAATGTCATGTTTACACATAATATGCAAGCCCAGTATTTTTAGTGGAAAACAAAGATGGAAGCGACAGAATGGTAGCGGATCTCAGGAAGGTTACTGCACAGTTTAAAACAGATGCCCACCCCATCTCTTCAGTAAACCTGGTTTTAAGCTATTGAAACAAAGCACACACATTTACAAAAGACCTTAAAAATGCATTTTATTCCATGGGGATTAGGAAAGAAGATAGGCATATCCTAGTTATAAAAACACCCGGTACACTTCTTCAGTTTTGCCGACTGCCGATGGGACTTTCAACTTCAACCACGTTATTCAGTAAAGCCTTGAATGCGATATTAAACCGTCACCTTTATAATAAAGTTATCTGTTACGTGGATGACATAATTTTGTATGGTGACTCATTTGAAAATGACTTACATAATCTAGAAACTATACTAGATGAACTAGAAAAAGCTAATTTGAAGCTAAATACAAAAAAGTTAAATTTCTCTACAAAAGTGTAAACATTTTAGGACACGAGGTATCTGGGGAAGGGGTTTTACCTCAAAAACAGTCAGTAGAAGCTATCACCGAATTTAAAAGACCACCTTGTGTAAGGCAAGTGAGACAATTTTTAGGATGCTCAGGATTCTTCCGCAGATTCATCCGAAATTATGCCAAAATAGCACTTACATGGACGGATCTATGTGAATAGGCTTTTATAAAAATAAAACAAATTCAGAAAAAACCGACCATTTCTATCACATTGAAAGGACAACGGGGAAGCACAAATATATGTAGATAGCAGTTTGATTGGATGCGGAGCAGCGTTAGTACAGTTAGATGAAGAAAATACTAAAATGTACCCAATTTATTACACGTCAAAAAATATTCAAATACCCAAATGCTTTACAGCAATGCTGAACGTGAAATGCTAGCGTTAACCTATGCTGTGAACTACTTCAGAGAATTCACGCTTGGTAGACAAACAACAGTTTACACGGACTGTGCCGCATTACAGTTTTATAAATATTTTAGGCACACTTCCACTAGATTAAGCAGATTAGCACTGTCATTAACAGACTACGACATTGTAGTAAAACATAAACGTGGCGCTACAAACGTGTTAGCAGACGCCTTAAGCAGAAATCCTTTAGAACAACCTTTGGATGAAGAATTCACGGACGTGTGTTTAACTGTCAATACTTTAATACAGACAAATCTACCACTACTACAAGCTCAAGACAGTTATTTGAAACAAATACGCCTTGCAATGACCTCACCCGAGGTAGTAAATAAAAAAAATCAGACGGGCGTCAAGACATTACGAAGAAATAGATGGATTATTATATTTCAAAACTTTCAACGGACAAGAAACTAGAAACTTATTGGCTATACCCCAAAAACAAACACAAGAAATATTAAAACTATTTCATGACAACCCTTACACGGGTGGACACTTATCATATTACAAAACAGCTTCAAAAATAAAATTACGATATCATTGGCCGAATATGTACCGTGATATCATCCAATATACAAAAGCTTGTGAAGAATGTCAACTACATAGAATGCCAAAAAACGAATAAAAATTACGGCCTACTACAACCTATTTTACCCTCCATAAAGTAATGGTTAAAAATATATCCTAGTTGCAACTGATGCCTGCACTAGAATGGCATTTGCAACCCCTTGTAGAAAGGCAGATGCGAACACGGTAGTAAAACAATTATTAAATCTATTCAACACATTTGGATTTTCTAGAATTATTCACGACAGAGGAACACACTTTATGAATTCTGTAATTACACAGTTACTAAATGCACTCGGGATTGAACAAAGGCCAGGCGCTGCTTTTAGGTCACAAGTACAAGCCGCGGTTTAAAAATACGACCACACGTTGAACAAGGCAATATCTCATTACGTTGTAGAAAAACCCCAAACTTCAAAATATGTACAAATAGTTACATTTGCCTACAACACGTCTGTAAACATTTCAACGGGCAAAAATCATGAGAAAAGCCCAGGAAGCACAAAAGAAATACTTTGACCGTGACAAAACTCATTTGGATTTAAACCCCGGCGATGAAGTATTGGTCCATTTCCCGAAAGACACATACAAAAATATAGTAAATTCCAAACACCATTAAGAGGTCCTTTCGTTGTCAAAAAAACATTAACGAAGTGATATATGCAGTAGAAATTTACCACAGGGGAAGGTTAACAGAACAATCAATACATGTTGCTAGAACAAAATTATTCTAAAAGAGAATATAAGATAAATATGAAGGGACTTGAGAAATAATAATATATTCAAGAATAAAATATACAATATTTCTCATGAACATCACTGTGTACTCACTGTCCTGTATTGAAATTTGAAGAGAGTGAAAAGGCAAACTGAAAGACACGTATTAGATACGTGATTTACGCTAAATACAACTACTTAACATAAATAAGCTATACTTCTTATAAACTAAGACAACGTATTAGATACGTGACTGTCAACATATAGGGTATGCGACTTCACCCGTATAAGTTACTCGGGGATTTATTTCAGCTTGCGAAGACACGCACGTAAAATATTAATAACATAGCAAGTTACTTTACGATTATGGCAACCATTAAGCAATGTTATATTTTCACAATACTTTCATAATATATGAGGGTAAAAAGCTACTACATAGTCACGCAAGAATCGCGTTAAAGACCAGTTATTATACTCCAGGTGTTGAGAGACCGGTTACCTTGATTACGGTTTGAATGATTCGTTATAACGTTATATAACCTTGAGAGTTACTAAAGTAAGTCTAACAGAAATAAACATGTATATAAAATCTCGATGTTGTGTCGGCAAACGATAGAGAATAAAAACATAAACATTTAGAAAATTAAAACAACTCCATTGCACATGGGTCCGGAAACGTACAGTTTACTGTCCTGTCTGCCTGTTTGTGTTTTTCTTGTAAACCATCATAAATAAGAAACTACAAGAGATAAAGAGTTGAAATTTGGTACACTTACTTTAGGTATCTTTTTTTCTAAAATGGGACAAAAATAAACTTAATTTTGCTCATTTTGTTAGAAAATGGTGGACAGATAATTTCTTTTAAATAATCATAACTTGTAGGGCTTTTTATTTAAAATAAAACTTTGAAATGAAAAAATGTGCGCTATTTTCTTATAAAAACAAACATTAAAAAACAAAATTAAAATTAAAAATGGCAATACACTTGTGGAGGATGGAAACTGAGGTTTGCCCAACCAGTTTAACGATTAACTTTAAGCAAGGTCCCTCGGCCATCTTGAAACCGCAAATACGTCCCCTCGCGAAGACAGAGTCCAGCAACCTCAATGTTGCTGACGCCTGTCACTGAGGATGAGCTTCACCGAATTATTCAGCAGCTCTCAGCCAAAAAGTCAAATGATCTTAATCTAATGTCCATATGGCCCATCAAATAATGCTGCAAGCATTTGGAGAGAACCTTTAATTAAATTGGTTAACTAAGTTCTTCATTCCAAACAGGAGTTTTCCCCCTCCCTCCTGAAAACTGCAAAAGTTGTTCCAAATTTTCAAAAAAAAGACGATGGATTTTCAACCAATAACTCTCGCCTGTCTTAATTTTTCCAGTATTGAGCAAAACTTTTGGAAAAAGTTTTTTTTCTCATAAGAATGCTTCAATTTTTTGGACAAATACAGTCAGCTCTAAAATTAAAAATTTGGATTCAGAGAGAGCAAATAGACGACAGACGCAGTAGTAAGTCTTGTCGATATGATTGTAGAGGGAGAGAATGTCCTCGGAGTGTGTTCTTAGACTTGTCCAAAGCATTCGACTGCGTTGACCATAGCACACTGCTCGACAGACTTGTCTCCCATGGCATCAGAGGCGTGCCCCTTAAATGGCTTAGCTCATTTTTCTAAGTCATAGATCCAAAGTTATCCAAAATATCAAATAAATAGTCAAAACCGATATAACTCAGTTACGGTGTTCCCCAGGGATCCATTTTCAGTCCTGTCCTTTTTCTGCTTTATGCCAACGACATAGGATCATCACTTCTGCATGGAGGACTAGTGCAGTATGCTGATGATACGACTTCTCTGTTTTAGTGCAATATCAAGTGAAGTGTTGGAACAACAGGCCTTTGTTTGACATCAATAACTTTGTGCAATACTTCCAAAGCCTCAATCTCACAACAAACACCTCAAAATCCAGCGTTTTAAATTTTGCTTTGCGCGATGTAGGCAACCATTGTGGACCTGCCATCATGTTAGGCTGATTCCACACTGGAAGAAGTGCTCTCTTCAAAATTTATAGGAATACACCTTGACCGAAGGTTGACTTGGAAATGAGCACATTAATCATGTTTGCGCAAAAATATCCTCAGGCATTTATGTCTTGAGATCCTTAGCAAAGTACTGCCCCAGTCAGGTACTGATAACGGCGTATTAATGGCTTAATTTACCCCTACTTGTCCCTAAGGAGTGGTTCTTTGGGCAGCATGCGCAAGCTCTCAGTTTCAGAGAGCATTCAAACTAAAAAAAAAGCAATCCGAATAATCGCAAAAATACAATTTAGAGTCTTGCAGGCAAGCTTTTTAAGAATAGCAGCTGCTCTTCCTTCCGTGTCTGTATATTTTGTAAACCACTTCGTTTTGTATGTATAAGTCTGCCTTAACCAGAGGCCGGGACATACATACGCATGAGACACGAGGTAGAGAATTACTACGAACTGCAAGCCACAGAACAGTGGTTTTTGAACACTTGCCCTCCACAGGCAGGTGTTAGTTTTATTAACAGACTGCCAAATTCAATAAAATATTCCCTAACGCCCAAGGCGTTCAAAATACGCCTTAAACACCTTTTGGTGTCACAAGCATTTTTACAAATCAGGGGAATTGTTAGCTTTTAAACTGGGACAATTACACGACTGAAATCTACTGTTTAAAGTGGGATATATTAGCGAAGGATGAAAGGTGCATAAGTGTAAAATTGTATGTGTGAATGAGAATTTTTGTGGTATGAATGTAAGAAAAATTTAGATTAAAATGTGTGACGTTTGCTATACAATGTAATATTTTCGCTGCAATAAAACTGATTTGATTATATTTAGTTGCCTATCTGCTTAAACAATGCAATAATAGTTTATAATATTTTACTCGTATCTAATCCCACATGTTTTCCTATATTTACTGCACCATATATTTATATTATCATACATGTATTAGGAATTGGCGTTGTAAATAAAAATAAAATAAAAACACACGTCAAAATATATTTCGTTTATATCCTGTAGCCGTCATTTTGATGTTTTTATAAAAAAAAATAAAATCTAAAACTAGTATGGCTAAAGCTGCCAAAGCAGCAATAAAAAGAGAAAAATTAAAAATTAAGGATTGACTTGCTTCAATATAAATAAAAAAGTCCCTGTTGAAATAGTGTTTCTATTAATGTCTAAAAAAATACAAAATAGCAACTAGCGGCTAAAGTATGTGCTTGAAATGATTGTGATTTGTGACATACTTTTGTGAACACGCTGTATATGTACGTCGGCCTACTTGGTACGGAATAATCGTTTTTAAAGAAGGCGAGCGTAAAAAACATTCACAGTTACTTTTATTTATTAACCCAGAGAAAAAATCAAAGAAATTGTTCTAGAATGCACATAAGATTTACTTAAAGTTTAAATTAAGGTTTTCGATATATTTAATAATATTCAGATCCTGAAGGAAATATTCCATCAACAAAAAATGGAGACGAATTCTAAAACAAGTTCAATCTTGGTATAAAATTGACCTTTTATAACATTGACCAGGTTTGTTGGGCTAGCTTGGCATGCCTTTTCTTTCCATCATGGGTGCCGAATAATCATGATATTTCTGTTGCTTCAAAATTTACCTAATTCTTCTAACTGAATCAAAAGGATTTAGTTTTAATTTTGATTTAATTTTAATTTTACTATTACCCAAAAATATTCAAATTGATGAGTAATCTTTCTAGGAGTGTTAGCTTGACTAATTAAAATTTTTATTCAATTATTGAATAAGGAAAGCGGAAAAGGAGGCAAGACAAAAGAGGTTGGATTTCGACAGGTAGAATTTATTTAGGGGTAAATATTTCCCTAAAAATAGTACATTTTTAGTACTTTTAGATTAGAATTTCCTACCACTAAAGGAAACATGCTGTCGACCTAATTTATCGAGAGAAAATGACAACTTTCTCTTCACTTATATATTAATCAATGCCCGTGTCCGCTATTCTCTACTGGTAGAGGGACAGTAAATTGTCACATAGTAGATATAAATTTATAATATACACATCATAGTATTATTATATTAATTATACAACGTATTACTACAGATATTATAATTCTTATTGTTTTCCTGCTATTATTTTTTAAATTGGAAAATGTAGTTTTTCTTTAAGAAAGCAGCTTTTTGTAAACATTTATAACATAAAAATAACTTCATTATACAAAGCTACACATATAAATTCAAAAAGCTTAAGAATCATATAACTGTACCGTTATTATAGTACATATATTTATAGAGTCTGGAGATAATTTTCTATAAATCAGAACAATTTTCGGAAATACTTAATTTATTTCGAATATAAACTTCACCCAAAATTTAACAAAGTTTAAAACTTACAAAATCTTGATTTGATTTTCTTCAAAATTTTCTCTCAATCGGTCAAATCTAATGAAGTGTCTGATCAAAATTAAAATGAAACTAAAAATGTATACTTCTCCAAAATGGTTTAAATTAACAAAATAAAATCAAAGGTTATTCTCTTCTCAAAATATTCAAAATCAAAATAAACACAAAACTTGATGTTAACTTTACGATCAAAAACTAATTTACAATACTTCAAAAAATTGAATTAATTATCAGACTCTGTTATATGGCAAAACTTTAGACATTTGAAACACAACAGTAATAAAATAAAAGATGTTAAACTAAACGCTGGTACGGGACTTACTACTTTGAAGACTATGGAGGCTGAAAAGAAACTATTACGCACTTAAGGAAAGAAAAGAAATTTTTAAAACTTGACTTAAATCACACCGGGTAAAAATTTACTCTATATCCCAAAAGTATAGGATTAGAGGAAGTACTATCGCTTCTAAACTGCACGTCTGGACGCTCTGCTCTCCACTCGAAGACTCCCCCTCTCTCAAACCAACCGGCTCGGGAACGTATCACCGTGTAGATCTCTAACAGCTGTTTTATTTCTCTAACCAACCAACACAACAATGTCCACGCACCGCGTCTAGTTAACAAAGAGCCTACTTCCTACCGCGATTCAGCAGAATGATTATAAACCACGGTACATAACAATGATTTGAGAGTTATAGTTCTCAGATAGAACTTTAGTTATTCTCAAATTAGTTTTGTAATGTTGTAGTTATTTCTTCACAGTAAAAAAATTTAATTAAACGAATATAAAATGGAAAATAAAACCAACACTATTCTAGTTTTAGTTAGAAAATTGTTTGCGCTAGGAAAATGTTATAGACTATATTACTGTTTTTTAAGACATTAAAATGAATAAGTAGTTAGAAATATCGTAACTTTTGAGACCGTTTGAAAGCAATATCAATCTTAATAAAAATAAAAGTGCAAATAATAAATAACTGCAGAAGAAATATGTGATACATAATTTATCGTTTTTAAAAGCTATTTTAAGAAGCAAAATACATACCAATAAAGCAAACTTTGTTTTTTGTTTTTATATCTGTATGGTCCCGTAGCTTGAGTACTAAGTTTTGACCTACTTCCGAATGGGGCCGAAGGGTACAAGTTTTGTCGTTAAACCGCGACTGCTTTGCCAGCATTTCCCTTCACTTCTCCACTGTTCCTGACACTAAAAACTTAATGGAGAGAAACTTGATTTTAGAGAACATGTAATTTTATATAGATAGCAGCATAGTTCTATAATGTTAAAACCGTTTTTTATTTACAATATCTTGTTTAGGTCATGGAATAAGTATTATTTAATAGTGAATTAATCTGACTTATATTTTTTATTTTGGGATTAGATGGTTTTCTCAATGTGGAATTAAAAGGACAAATAGAAGAAACACAGAATTATAAGGAATGTAACTATTATGTTCATGTGAAAATTAAAAATGGTCATAACAAGCGCAGAAGACCAAGTAAGTTTTCGGTTTCCAGAATACTGAATCCAAAATGTTTTGTCTTAAAACTACATGCCAAAAGAATATGTAGTCAAACAAATAGAAATTTTACTTATACAGAATATAAAATAAATATAAACTATCAATAAATTTACCATAAAGTGGAGTGTTACTCAACCTAATTTAACAATTAGAATCAAAATAAAATTCGAAAGAAAATACTTAAGAGAGAAGAAGACCGATTTGTACAGCTATGTAAAATTAAATTTACATATACACTCTCTTTAACCCTCCTTCTAATACCCCCTCCCCCCTAACAGAAACATTCTCTAAGATCCACGCATGAAACACTCCACACACACACACACACACACACACACAACACACACACACACACACACACACACACACACACACACACACACACACACACACACACACACACAACACACACACACACACACACACACACACTCACTCACTCACACACACACACACACACACACACACACACACACACACACACACACACACACACACACACAATACCCTCTGCGAAGTAATACCTAGCGGCAGTCCCGCGGGGCTACAAAGGCTGGGTGAAGAGAGGTTTACGTTTTAGTGGGTTTGGTCTTGGTAACTACATGTACCAAAAACCCATAGGCCAAGATAGAGTCCAGCACTACGTGCGTAAAGAGCATTTTTTTTTCCTCTCTAATAAAAAAACACACACACAATACCCATACATGCAATACTTTTTGTTTCTTTTCAGAAATATTGTTAGTTAACGCAAACCAAAACTAGAAAATACAAATGTTATTAAAATCAAAAAGAAAACAATATAGCTTTTATTAAAATTGTACACGGACGTAACTCTGACATTAGTATTTTCCCTTCTTGTTTTTTACCAACCATTGGCACACTATAATTTTGTATACATTTGATACTAATATTGCCTGTATTTCGTAAGCTCATCAGGAATGTTTTTGGAAAATAAAACATGAGCTATATAATATGCGTTCGGTGTGTTGATTGTTTTGTAAAGTTTTGGGGTGTATATACCTATGGATCTTTGAAAACGTGTAGAATGCTTATGGTTTGCTAATTCTAAAAACCTGGAAATTGTTTTTCAAAGCATACAAAATAAGTTGTTTGACATCAAGCACTTTAAACACGGAGTACAACAAATCTGAAGAGTATCGTATTGGTTTTCTTTAACGTGGTTTTAATTATAGATTATTTGTAATCAGAATAACGTTTTCCGCCCATGTATTCTGTTTACAATCTAGAGAAAATTTGAAAATCATTTCGAAAATAACAAGTGATACAACAAAACTATTGAAAATCTCAATATTTTAATTCAGAAACACGCATGCTAAACATATTAAGCCTTTTAAATTTATCTGTGTTTAGAATCTGTTTTAAACACACCATAAAGATAACTAATGATTTATATACATGTTTAGGAACCTGTGTGTCGGTTAGGAACTAAAAACTCTGATATTTGATTGTCCTATTGAATATTTGATCATTTTCAGATCCTAAAATGTATGGCTGAAAATAAATATTGGTTTAATCAGATCATCATAGAAAAGAAAACTGAATTAATGTGAGAATAGTCAAATGCATATTATAATAGTTACCTTTTTTTTCTGAGGAATTGGAGTTTGAGTCTGAAAATACACGTAATGAATAAAAGATTAAAACAATTTTGTATTAATAAATGAACATAAATATTTTTATGATATAGTTTAAAACTTACTTATAAGTGAGAAATTAACTATTCCTAGCATTTCCTTACCGAACAGAGCTATGGATATTCAAAAGAGTATTGGAATTGCCATCAAGATCAGATAACACCATAGTAATAAAAATACGGCATAATTAAATGTTAACAACTTATTCGACTAGTTACACAAATAACCTATTGCAAACGCTTTTTCTTACATGTTTTGATGGAGTTTTATATACGTTATGTAAGTTTTTTTTGTTTAGATTAAGGCTGTGAAATATGAAAATGTATTATGAGCAAAAGCTGTTGTGAGAGGATTTAAATAGGTTCCTATTGGCAATACAACACCCTCAAATGAACCAACACATACTTTATTTGTAATAGCATCTCGTTATATTGACTTAATTTTCAAGTAAAAATGGATATCATCAACAGACATATTGAACACAAAACTTTAATACCAATCATGAATTATGTTTAATATTAAATTATTTATTACAATTTATGTTTAATAGATTTTTTATAACATTTATTAGTAAATTTTGTAGTGTTTCTATAATTAGGTATTCATTAATTAAACGTGAGAAAACTTTCTTTTAAAACATCTAATTATTTACATAAAATTATATGATTAAAACAAATGAGTAACTTTTCCAAACTGAGAACATTTACATAAAATATATGGAATAGGTAAAATATGAATTTCAGTATTAAACTATTAACCCTTTGAGTGCCACAGCGTCGCTAATTTTGACGGTACGAAAAGTGCATAAAGTGCCAGCGTCGCCAATTTTGACGTTTCGTATTTCGATAATATTTTATATAGTACAAGATTATTTTGGCCAAATAATCAGAACGGCTGTATTCCAATAGGTTTCCAAACTATCAATAAATACGAGTTTTATGTTGTTTTCTCTACTATTTATCTGTGATACTTATGTTGTTTGGGTACTTATCAAGAAGCCACTTTTTTTGGACGAGTTTTCCTTATCGGGGAAAAAATAAATTACAGTATTAAAAACAACTGACTTTATTTAACCTATTTTGGAATTTACAAGTTATTACGACAATCAATTAAATCAAAAACTATAAGAACAACGTTTCATTTATTCGAAAATGTCAAGTCATTCGTGTGTCTACTTGGAGATAGGGAGTATGTCTCATCGAGTATTTTCGATTCATTATGGAAGAAGGAACGTATAATGAAGTTTTATTTTGCCCGTCCCAAAAATAGTGGGCAAGTACCTGTAAGATGATTCTGTCTTCCAGTCACGGCGACGTAGAAGACGAGTACTGTGTTGCGTAACAGCCTTTCTTGTTGTTTATGTGCCGATAACCAAGCATTTGAGTAAATACAAAATAAAATAGTAACTTATACAGAATTTTACTGTATTTTCTTTACAAAAGTAAATGTATGATTTGAGTTGTGTTCAAGCGAAAAACGTGAAATTTCAGTGTAAATATTATTAGGGTTGTGTTATTTAGTAAATGTAAACTTTGATGTAAATATGTTTAGCAAGTATTTGCTTCTAAATTCACTAATCATATTTATTTGTGTTGTATTAATGTTTTTATTAGATTTATTGGGAAAAACTACATCATATCTAAGTCATTTTCTAAACTCTGAGAAATGAAGTACAGTTTTATAAAATGTCGGTACCCCGGGCAGCATTTTTGTTAATACATACAATGCCATGTTTTTAAAATTCTAGAATAAGATATTACAACATGGGTTTTTTTATTTAGAATCATATGGATTTTATCATGGTATAAAGAAAAAAATCTTAAAAATTCCGTATACACACAAATGAGGTCGAAACTTAACTTTTTATACAAAAGTAAAAAAAACTCTTTTATAAATACTGAAATTTTATATTTTTATAAATCACATTTTATTTGTAACGATATGTATCATATTCTGCATTTAATAAGAAAAAAACAAACAACAAACTGATGGAAATCTGTTTTGGTAGTTATTTTACAACAGCTTTATTTTTTCCCAAAAGCTTTACAAATATGCGAAAAACAGCGTGGCACTTTATGCATATGCCTTCGGAAAATACCCATGGCACTCAAAGGGTTTTTTAATTTGATTTCTACGCATGATAATAAATTCTTTTTATCACTGTAGGTACAGGTACCTTGGAATTTTAAATGTGACATATTAAAATTATTAATGAACCCTTATATACAGGGTGATTCATAAAAGGTATGCAATATTTCAGGACTTGATACAGGTCATCAAAACAAGGAAAAAACTCCATTGCACATGGGTCCGGAAACGTACCGTTTACTGTCTGTCTGTCTGTTTGTGTTTTTCTTGTAAACCATCATAAATAAGAAACTACAAGAGATAAAGAGTTGAAATTTGGTACACTTACTTTAGGTATCTTTTTCTAAAATGGAACAAAATAAACTTAATTTTGCTCATTTTGTTAGAAAATGGTGGACAGATAAATTCTTTAAATAATCATAACTTTAAGGGATTTTATTTAAAATAAAACTTTTAAATGCAAAATATGTGCGCTGTTGTCTTCAAAAAACAACGATACCATGTATGTTTCAATATTCAAATTATTAACAAAACTGTGATTTTTTTAAACCTATTACAAGTTACACAATTTAGCATTGAAATAAAAATGTTTAATTTACATTTTTAATTAAGTTTCACATATAACAAATAGTAACAAATGAGAAGATAAAATAACAAACAATAACTCATATTTAGAGAAGATGTTCAAAATGGCCTCCTCTTGCTCTAATTCAGGCTTGACATCTGCGTATGAGGGACTGGTAGACTCGTGGCAATACATTGTTGTAATTGCGTACCATATTACATGCTGCCTCTACTAGTCCCATCAGCTGATCTCGGTTGTTAATCTGTTGGGAATAAACACACTGCTTTATGTGCCCCCATAAGTAGAAGTCCAATGGATTTAGGTCGGGAAACCTTGGTGGCCAGTTCACGGGTCCAGGGTTCCCTATCCACCTATTAGGAAACTCAGCATTTAGGTGATCTGTCACAATCCTAGCGTTGTGAGGTGGTGCACCATCTAGTTGATACCATAGTGTGCGGCGATCACCAAGAGGAATTTCATCTAGAATGTCTTCAACTGTTGTTTGGAGTAAGTTTAGATATGATACACCATTGAGAGGTACATTACCCAGAGCTTGCATGTAAAGGCGTCCATTGTAAATAGATGCCCAGACATTGTAACCAAATCTTTGTTGAAAACGCCTTTGTCTCGTCTCATGCGGATTGTTTATTGACCAGATATGGGTGTTATGGAAATTGTTTATCCCATCCCTACTGAAATGTGATTCATCCGTCCACATTACACTAGAGATGAAGTTTTGGTTGTTTTCTACTTCATTTAACAACCATTCACAAAATACAACCCTCCTCACACTATCACCAGGTTGCAACGCTTGTACAGTTTGTACATGATATGGGTACATTTCCTCTCGCTTTAAATTCTTCCAAACAAAACTTTGTGACATTCCTAAACGTGTAGCCACACGACGTGTACTAATTGTTGGATCATCATCAACCATATTAATTACGTCTTCTTCTTCCTCTACCGTGTGAAGTGGAATGCGACCAGCGTTATGTTTGAGGTTATCTGTAGATCCTGTGTCTGACAAACGTTGAAAAGTTCTTGAAAACACTGCTCTTGATGGATGACGCCTGTTGGGATATCGTCTTGCACACTCAGCACAAGCTTGAAGTGAATTCCCGTTACACAATCCATAAACAAAAACAATATCAGCATACTCTTGTTTACTAAAGGTGGCCATGTTGTAGGCAAATCCTTATGAGACAATTTGAAATAGTTAAACACCATTGTTACAACAAAACTTGTAAAAACAGGTGATTGCTAAAACAGCTGATTGCTAAAACAGCTGATTGCTAAAACAGTTGATTACTAAAACAGCAGACCTCTAATTGGCAGCTGATTAAAAACCTAATATTTTGATCCGGTGTTACAAGAATTTTACAAATATACAGTAAAGGTGTTTTTATTTGTTATGTTTGTTAAAAAAAATTTTTTTATTTGTATTCTGAATTTTAGAATGCACTGGCCACTCGTAATAACTGCCCAGTCTACACTCAGCAGCCTTTTTGCAAAAAGACTTGTAATAGGTTTACAAAAAAAATTCACAGTTTAGTTAATAATATGAATATCGGTGCAAAAAAGATATTGTCGTTTTTATAAGAAAATAGCGCACATTTTTTCATTTCAAAGTTTTATTTTAAATAAAAGCCCTACAAGTTATGATTATTTAAAGAAATTATCTGTCCACCATTTTCTAACAAAATGAGCAAAATTAAGTTTATTTTGTCCCATTTTAGAAAAAGATACCTAAAGTAAGTGTACCAAATTTCAACTCTTTATCCCTTGTAGTTTCTTATTTATGATGGTTTACAAGAAAAACACAAACAGGCAGACAGACAGTAAACGGTACGTTTCCGGACCCATGTGCAATGGAGTTGTTTTAATTTTCTAAATGTTTATATCTTTATTCTCTATCGTTTGCCGACACAACATCGAGATTTTATATACATGTTTATTTCTGTTAGACTTACTTTAGTAACTCTCAAGGTTATATAACGTTATAACGAATCATTCAAACCGTAATCAAGGTAACCGGTCTCTCAACACCTGGAGTATAATAACTGGTCTTTAACGCGATTCTTGCGTGACTATGTAGTAGCTTTTTACCCTCATATATTATGAAAGTATTGTGAAAATATAACATTGCTTAATGGTTGCCATAATCGTAAAGTAACTTGCTATGTTATTAATATTTTACGTGCGTGTCTTCGCAAGCTGAAATAAATCCCCGAGTAACTTATACGGGTGAAGTCGCATACCCTATATGTTGACAGTCACGTATCTAATACGTTGTCTTAGTTTATAAGAAGTATAGCTTATTTATGTTAAGTAGTTGTATTTAGCGTAAATCACGTATCTAATACGTGTCTTTCAGTTTGCCTTTTCACTCTCTTCAAATTTCAATACAGGACAGTGAGTACACAGTGATGTTCATGAGAAATATTGTATATTTTATTCTTGAATATATTATTATTTCTCAAGTCCCTTCATATTTATCTTATATTCTCTTTTAGAATAATTTTGTTCTAGCAACATGTATTTATTGTTCTGTTAACCTTCCCCTGTGGTAAATTTCTACTGCATATATCACTTCGTTAATGTTTTTTTGACAACGAAAGGACCTCTTAATGGTGTTTGGAATTTACTATATTTTTGTGTGTGTCTTTCGGGAAATGGACCAATACTTCATCGCCGGGGTTTAAATCCAAATGAGTTTTGTCACGGTCAAAGTATTTCTTTTGTGCTTCCTGGGCTTTTCTCATGATTTTTGCCCGTTGAAATGTTTACAGACGTGTTGTAGGCAAATGTAACTATTTGTACATATTTTGAAGTTTGGGGTTTTTCTACAACGTAATGAGATATTGCCTTGTTCAACGTGTGGTCGTATTTTTAAACCGCGGCTTGTACTTGTGACCTAAAAGCAGCGCCTGGCCTTTGTTCAATCCCGAGTGCATTTAGTAACTGTGTAATTACAGAATTCATAAAGTGTGTTCCTCTGTCGTGAATAATTCTAGAAAATCCAAATGTGTTGAATAGATTTAATAATTGTTTTACTACCGTGTTCGCATCTGCCTTTCTACAAGGGGTTGCAAATGCCATTCTAGTGCAGGCATCAGTTGCAACTAGGATATATTTTTAACCATTACTTTATGGAGGGTAAAATAGGTTGTAGTAGGCCGTAATTTTTATTCGTTTTTGGCCTATGTAGTTGACATTCTTCACAAGCTTTTGTATATTGGATGATATCACGGTACATATTCGGCCAATGATATCGTAATTTTATTTTTGAAGCTGTTTTGTAATATGATAAGTGTCCACCCGTGTAAGGGTTGTCATGAAATAGTTTTAATATTTCTTGTGTTTGTTTTTGGGGTATAGCCAATAAGTTTCTAGTTTCTTGTCCGTTGAAAGTTTTGAAATATAATAATCCATCTATTTCTTCATAATGTCTTGACGCCCGTCTGATTTTTTTTATTTACTACCTCGGGTGAGGTCATTGCAAGGCGTATTTTGTTTCAAATAACTGTCTTGAGCTTGTAGTAGGGGTAGATTTGTCTGTATTAAAGTATTGACAGTTAAACACACGTCCGTGAATTCTTCATCCAAAGGTTGTTCTAAAGGATTTCTGCTTAAGGCGTCTGCTAACACGTTTGTAGCGCCACGTTTATGTTTTACTACAATGTCGTAGTCTGTTAATGACAGTGCTAATCTGCTTAATCTAGTGGAAGTGTGCCTAAAATATTTATAAAACTGTAATGCGGCACAGTCCGTGTAAACTGTTTGTTTGTCTACCAAGCGTGAATTCTCTGAAGTAGTTCACAGCATAGGTTAACGCTAGCATTTCACGTTCAGCATTGCTGTAAAGCATTTGGGTATTTGAATATTTTTTGACGTGTAATAAATTGGGTACATTTTAGTATTTTCTTCATCTAACTGTACTAACGCTGCTCCGCATCCAATCAAACTGCTATCTACATATATTTGTGCTTCCCCGTTGTCCTTTCAATGTGATAGAAATGGTCGGTTTTTTCTGAATTTGTTTTATTTTTATAAAAGCCTATTCACATAGATCCGTCCATGTAAGTGCTATTTTGGCATAATTTCGGATGAATCTGCGGAAGAATCCTGAGCATCCTAAAAATTGTCTCACTTGCCTTACACAAGGTGGTCTTTTAAATTCGGTGATAGCTTCTACTGACTGTTTTTGAGGTAAAACCCCTTCCCCAGATACCTCGTGTCCTAAAATGTTTACACTTTTGTAGAGAAATTTAACTTTTTTGTATTTAGCTTCAAATTAGCTTTTTCTAGTTCATCTAGTATAGTTTCTAGATTATGTAAGTCATTTTCAAATGAGTCACCATACAAAATTATGTCATCCACGTAACAGATAACTTTATTATAAAGGTGACGGTTTAATATCGCATTCAAGGCTTTACTGAATAACGTGGTTGAAGTTGAAAGTCCCATCGGCAGTCGGCAAAACTGAAGAAGTCAAATTAAATCAAATCAAATCATAATTTATTTCCCAAAAATATTTACATGCTAGCACATTTACTATCAAATCTATATTATCTTGTTACTATAATATTTAAATGTGTACTTAAAAAACATTAAACATGAAAATATTACACTCATCAAATTAAAGTGGCCTAGGAAATGAGCCTACATGGGCAGAAAGCCTGTGCGTAGGCTCGAGTTGCTTCCCTGGAGATTGTGGACGAATTGAATCGGGTGATTAATTATCATATAACATCAACACAAAACACACACTCACAACACACACACACACACACACACACACACACACGCGCGCGCGCGCGCGCGCGGACAATTAAGGAATGGTGTATTTTCAAGATCAAAAGGTCAACACGCAGAACAACCTAACCTATTACTAGCAGATTTCTTGCCGAAATGTCATGAAATAAAAAATAAATGTATAAAATAGGAAAAAACCATAGAGGCATCGGTGCTGTTGAAGTGGAATTAAGAGGAGGGAGGCAGGGTCAAAAGTCAGGTCCGTCTGTAGTCAGCCGTGATAATTGCCTCGGCCTCTTCTGCGCTGATAGCATACAGCCATTCATTCGAGCGTTTCTTGCATGTATATATCGACGGTGAGTTGAATATTTGGTTGTCAGGAAAGTATTTACAGATATTTCTATACAGAATATGGGATATATAAAGAGAATTTGTAGATGAGAAGGATTTACTGATTTGCATTGATGAGACACCAATATTCCGTGAGTATCGTGTGTTATGAGAATGCGAAGTTGTAGAGAAAATTGTATAAAAATGTTTATAAATATGAACGAGGAGTGTTTTAATGAATATTTTTCGAATTGATAGAATGGCAGTTTCTTGATATAAAGTGTCAGTAGGATATCTCCTAGATTTTTTGAAACCGGCTTTTAAGATTGCCTTCTGAACCACTTGCAGAGGTTGCAAAAGAGTTTTATACGCTCCACCCCAGGCTATTATTCCAAACGAGAACAACGATTGGGCATAGGCGAAATAAGCAAGTTTAATTTCTTTTTCATTTAAAATTTCACTTAATTGTTTAAACGCAAATATATATTTCCTTGCTCTCTTTTTTACATATTCAACATGTACAGACCATTTTAAGCGCTTATCAAAGAATACACCCAAATATTTATAAGACGATACATTTTCAATAGTTTCACAAGAACAAAGTTCATTGTTGTAACTGCCACAATTATGGACCACGAGGTCGCCGAGGGCATAGTCTGTGGTCTCCCGGAGAGAGATGGGCATAAACTTAGTCTTTGATGTATTTAATGAAAGGATATTTTGGTCAAACCATTTTTTTAAGACCATGAGGTCATGTAGAGCGTTAGAACGGGCATCAACCCAGTCGCTACCTTTTATTAAAATTAAGCTATCATCTGCAAATAAAACAGGATTGCCATTTAAGTTCAATTTAGAGATATTGTTAATATAAATCAAAAACAGAATTGGGCCCAGCGTACTGCCCTGAACCACCCCGTAGTCCACCGGAAGCGCGTCACTCTCGGTCCCACAGACAGACACGGTCTGCAGCCTACTTGTGAGGTAGGTCGAGAACCATGAAAGTGCATTACCCCGAACTCCAGTGGCCTCCAATTTAAGGAGCAACCTATTTCTATCAATGCTATCAAAGGCCTTCCTCAAATCAAGAAATATTAAAATAATGCGCAGGTTCTTAGATATAGCATCATTGATTTGTCTGTTGACATCAAAAAGAGCATCAGAAATGTTCCTATCCTTTCTGAACCCATACTGACACTCACACAAGATTTGGTTGTTAGAAAGATAGGCAACTAATTGTTCTTTAATTATACGCTCAAGGATCTTGGAGAATACACTCAAAAGGCTGATGGGGCGGAAATTATTTTTATCTAAGAAGCTATCTTCTTTATGCAGTGGAATGACCTTAGCGATTTTAAAGATATCCGGGAAAATACCGGAAGAAATACTTAGATTTATTAAATGCTGAAGGGGCTTAGAGAAGACATAAACATTGTCCTTTAACACGTCAGCCGAGACACCATCACGTCCGGGGGCGGATCCCCCACGCAGTCCAGTCACGTGCCGTATTACATCAAGTTCAGTAACAGTGGTCAATGTGAACACGGTGTTCTGTCTGTAATCCGCATCACTCAAAACTGGGTCCCCACTCGAGTCGATGGCACTAGCCAGACTGTGTCCAACCGCGGAGAAAAAGGAATTAAAATCATTAGCTACTTTTTTACACAAACCGTGAGCTATATACGGAGTATCTGGTAACATTTTTTGGATCGGAAAGGAATCTCTCTTCTTAATTTTACCTGCGAGCTCATTTACGATAGACCAGAACATTTTGGGATTGTTTTGATAATGTTCAAGTTTAGTTCTGTAATATTGCTTTTTAGATTGTTTAAGAGATTTGCTTAAATTGTGTCTTAATGTACGAAAAGATTGATAGAGATCATGATTAAAAGGTTGTTTTTTTAATTTTTTACTTACTTTGTCTCTAATGCGAATTAATTTGACCAAATCGGATGTAATCCAAGGTTTTAATTTTTTTGAGCGTGTGGAATAGTTAATTACAGGTTTTGACGAAGCTTTAATAAGATGAGATATCGTATTTTCAAATTTTTTAGCGCATGTTGTGATATCCTGGCAACTCAAAACAGGTTCCCAGCTCAAGTGAGCGAGATTACGGCCGAGCAGATGCTTATCAGTGTAGTATTGTGTAGTGAATTCGTCAGTAGGGTTGTCATTGTGAGGCGATGTGGCAGTGGCAGTGATAGTCAGGCCAGTACTGTAGTGGTCACTCACGCCAGTCTGGAGCACAGCTGATTGTACATTGTTCATGTCATAGTAACGTAAAAATATGTGATCCAGACATGACGAGCAGTTATTAGTAACTCTAGTTGGTTTATCTATACATTGGACAAATCCCGATCCCAGTAAGCAGTTTAAGTATCTGTCACATGTTGGAGTATTTTTAGCCCTCCAACTGTTGTTTATCAAAATTTTGATAAACATAACCCTTAGCGGATTGTTGTTCGTCAAAATTTTGATAAACAAACATTCCTTTGCATAATCACTCATAACAGTATATTCCGACAACGTATCGATTCGATTCATGCACCATTGGATTCGGGGGAAAAAAGCCTAAGGAATACTATAGTTTTATTCCTCTTTGTATTGTAGTTGCAACGTACCAAGTTCATAGTTTGGAACGTAAAAGATGTGACCGCCATGTTGTCGATGCCGTCTGAGTTGTTGATGTGACGAGTCGTGTTTATTAGTAAGTTTTAGTAGGTTTATTTGTGTTTTAGTGTTGTGTTTAGTGTGTGGTGAATTGTTAAATATTGCTGTAGTGCAAATAAATATATTTTAGAATAAATAAATTTCTCGAAAATTTTTTCGCAAAAGTTTTGAGTAATGACAAAATGAAACTTTTTTCGACTCTTCACAAAAAAAGTTATGGAATTTATTTTACTACTGCTGTATAGTTTACTTCATTCTGAGTAATAAAATATGCAATATAACATGTATTGAAGTAAAACTGTATTAGTAAAACTTTTATTAGCAAACTCTTACATATACACCCTATTTTCACAATTTATGCGCATCGCTGCTTTTTGTTATATAGTGTTATTATAGTTTCATAAATTTGTATAATGCTTATGTGTTTCTGAAACTAGAATAAATTTGACACACAATGGTACTCTCACTTTTATAGTTTTCTTACTATAACTTGGTTTGCTAGGTATGGTCCCCCCCAAATAAAAAAAAAAAATGTAAATTTTGAATTTCATGGAAAAACAATTTTAGTAAACATTTTTTTAAGGCCAAATTTAAATACTAATATTATTATATGTTTAATTCTGAACACAAAAATATATACTTCTATATATATTACTTTTAATTTATATTTTTAATAATTTTTTTTAAAAACCCTTGCACGAGGCTCGAAAACATGCCGCCACTACAGGAAAAAATGACCGCCAGTTGGAGGGTTAAGTAAATCGATGTTAATGTCACCTAGAATTATTCCCATCTTGCTCTTATCTAAGCGATTACAATAATTTTCTAGTTCAGATAAGAAAAATTCCAAGTCACTGTCAAAGGTACGATATAGGGCAAGTATGTAAAAGGTTTTGTTGCAGTAATTAAATTCCAAGTTAATGCCGTAAACGTCCCCAAGTGTTACTTGTGATGTAGTAGCTGATAAACGTTTGTTGAAGTAAATGATAACACCGTCATTTCTGTTACGTTGTTTGTTCGTCAGTACAATGTCAAACCCCTCCAAAACCTCCCCCTCCTCACCCTCTCTCAACCAACATTCAGTCAGAACAACTATGTCCAAGTGTAGAATATCATTCAGATATACTAAAAGTTCATTAAAATTTTTACAATAACTCCGGATATTACAATGAAATATTTTTAGGCTGTCATAACATTCCTGATTAAGAAAAAAATTACTAATTTGTTGTATATTATACAATTCTAAACAATGGTTTAAATTTAAAGTGTCGTCATCTTCCCCATTCATGAGCAGGACCCTCGGCACAGACCACCCGCCCAGTTGAGGACTCATCAACCTTTACAGAGTATTATACATAAAATAATAAAGAGATATTATAACAGTAATGGATAGTTATGATATGAATGTGCGATCAATAAAATAGTTGTGAGGTTACAAATTGCACAAGATTCTTAAATTAAAAAGTATAATTAAAACTTAAATTGAGTATGACTATAATTGAAGTATAATTAACATCTTGTATATTAAATTGTTAACAATCTATTCAGGTAGGCACAGAAATTAATTTTACTACAACTAGATAACAATGATTATTTAACTGTGTAGATATTTAATAGGCTAGAACAAAGTACAGGAACTCTTAAACAATGTTTATAATATTATTTTAAAAGTATTTCATGATAGATGATTACATTTTGTACTTAAATTAAAATAATATAACTGATTTGATTACTACTGTTGTGAAAAAAGCTATTTTATACATTCAAGGAAACAACACGTATTAACTGAGCAAACTTTATAATTTCCTATTGAAAAAGGAGAAATATGTAAATACAATACCCACACACACACACAAACATACATTATTAAGTTACATTACATTATAAGTGTACCGGGTGTTTTTATAACTAGGATATGCCTATCTTCTTTCCTAATCCCCATGGAATAAAATGCATTTTTAAGGTCTTTTGTAAATGTGTGTGCTTTGTTTCAATAGCTTAAAACCAGGTTTACTGAAGAGATGGGGTGGGCATCTGTTTTAAACTGTGCAGTAACCTTCCTGAGATCCGCTACCATTCTGTCGCTTCCATCTTTGTTTTCCACTAAAAATACTGGGCTTGCATATTATGTGTAAACATGACATTCCTCTAATATTTTGGCTTGTACTAAATCTTCCAATAATTTGTTTAATTTTTCCCTTTCTGTTTTACTCTGCCTATACGGTAGTGAGTTTACAGGTTTCGTATTCGGTTTTAATTCGAGTTTACGGGAGGTATGTTTGCAGGAGTTAAATCAATTACCTTTGTTGTAAATATGTGTCTGTAATTTTGTAAAACGTCTAGGACATTTTTGCGTTCTTGTATATGTCCTATCGTTTGATGCATTTGGGAAATTTGATGCATTATACATATTTACAATTGTATCAGAACCATATTCCCCTTCTGAAAGATATGCATGACATTTCTTCTTTATTCTTAGATTCCTATCTATTTCGATGGCTGTTCGAGACTCTATACCTTTTAAGGAGCTAATTCTAATGTGCTGATGTGGTGCTATAATTATGTCTTGTGGGCCCTGTTTCCTCTGTTATTTGCTGTACTTATAATTCCTGTGTGTTTTTAAAATTCTTGATATCTAACTACCCTGTTTATTCATAGGTATTAAATGTTAAATCTGATGTTTGGTATTTTTTATTGTTTTATTTTTATAGTTAAATCCACGCAGTTCTGAAATAGGAATGTGTTTCCTACCAATATTGGGCTGTTTAGATCAGGTGCCACATAAAACATGTCTTTAAGTATTACTTTACCAATTTTTATGGCAATTTTTGTAGAACCCAAAACTGTTAATTGTATACCGTTAGCCGATATCAAAGAGTGTATGTTGCTAGTATTTAATTTTGTTTCACAATAATAATGTTTATATTACATCCTGTATCTAAAATGCAGGGTACTGGATGTTGAAGGTTTGTGTTCAAAGCTACGTCTATTGTTAGGACAGGTATCTTCTTCGTGGCTTTATTTTCACAATTAAATATGAGTTAGTAAATATCCTATAGTAATAATTGTTTATTTTTCCTTGGTTTGTGTATCCTGGCTTGTGTTATTTCTTGCAAGTTAGCACAATATATCATATTCTGTTTCTTCTGTTGCTCTATGTGATGTAAAATATGTATCGTGTCTATCTCAATGGTTTCTTCCAATCCAGTATGTGTGTTTACCTCCCCCATTTTACTGCAACCTGGGTCCTGTTTTACTTGCGCTACTCCTTGTAATATGCTGGGTTTTATCTGTCATGTGGAATTTTCTGAAACTGCCACGTTTCTTGTAAAGCTGGGTTTATTTATATTTGTTGTCCCCGTGGGGTTTGGTTTGCTTGAGGTTGGGGTTGGATTGAAAACAGATTGAAGTTCTATATTGCGTGTAGGCTTTTGCATAATGGGTTGTTCAATTTCTTGCATCTTCTTTAAGGGTGGGAATTCTTGATTACAGTCTATGGCTTTAAATATAACTTCTGAACTGGTCTATCCAGGGGTTGATAGTGGTAGTACTTTCGGGTTAGTTGGTTTAAATATCATAGACTTTATAAATTTGTAAGTTTGTCGATTCCTTTGGTTAAAATCTGTGGTGTTATTTGTTTTCGCTTTTGGTAAGGGGGGAGTTCGGTAAGGGTTAGTTTGACCTCCCCCTATTTCTCGTTTTTTTGTTGATTCTGTTTATAATAATTAGACTTGTAACATGATTCGATATTGTGGTTTGTTCGCTTGCAGTTCCTGCAGACCAGCTCTTGTGTATTGTTGATTTTATGTGCCAAGCGGTTACTTTGGGGTGGAGGAGTTAATAAACGTCGCTTGAACCAGCATTGTTAAGTGTCATGGTTGCCTTTACGGCAAATAGTGCAATACCTATTTTGCCTAGCACTTTGGGTTTGGAAATGGTTTTTTTCTTCTCCTATCACTGAATTAACTTAGGTGTTAATTCATAAGTGGCCTTTGGGTTTGTTTGGAGTTGTTTGTTCTTTTCATATATCTATTCTGGTGAGGAATAGGTGATCTATCATATCTTGGTTTATATTTTGAGTTTTCATGCGGGGATGGAACCTTTCGTACGGGGCTTATGATTTGAAATTAGGTTTTTGCTTAGGGTAGCTACTAAATTGGTTAGGGTGTTAACTTCTGTTTGTAGTTTACGGATGATGTTTTGTTCATATAAGGGTGTAATATAGGGTCTGTTTGCAGCAACCCTATTGTACCTTTCTTTGTTTTGCTTTTGTGTTAGAACTAGCTGTTTTTTTGTGTAATTTTTAAATTGGTCTCTAGATCACTTATGGCGTCGTTTTTCATGTCTATAACTCATTCACAGATTTCTGGTTTTAGTGCCTGTATAATAAATTGTATAATTTACTTGTCCTGTATTGTAGGGTATCTTCGGCATGTTGTTAATATATCTAAAAATAGGTTAGTGTTGTCTTGTTCTCTCCCTGTATTTTTTGTTCTAAAATCATTTGTAGACTCTGGGTTTGTGTTAATAGGGTGAAAGACTCTGTGAAATTTTAGCAAGTTGATCACATTGTATGGCTTCCCCTCGTTATTTTTCCATGTAGTGTTTGATCGAAGTTAGTGCTGTGCTTGATAAATGTGCTGGGAATAAATTAACTTTAGTGTTATCTGTCCATCTGTTTGAAGTTGCTGCTACTGGGAATTTGTCTAAAAAATTTTGTGGATTTTCACTTTAGAGACCTGTTTAAGTCCCAGCTGATATTAACGGTATGTTTTCTCCCATTTTTACTGTGTTAGTTCTGTCAGGTAGTGTGAGTGGCTCGTAATGTTGTGCTAAGGTTGGGGGTGCTTGTGTCTTGATGTCCGCCTCAGGGTTATGTACTGCGTCATATAAATTTGTTCGCTGCGCTAGAAATCCTCGATTGTAGCTAGATCCTTATATTTTTCCCTGTCCTCTTAACTAAGGTGAGTTTTTAATGTAGTTAAATTATTAAAGATGGTTTTGATATTAGGGTGACTTGCCCTTATACGTGTTAAGTTCTTACGTGCCTCTAGGATAGGTGTGAGGTCCGCTACAGTGTCTGTGTCTCTAGATTGTATTCAATTTTTATTTAATATTTGTACTATATCACTTTTGGAAGTTCTATATGTGTGTGATGGTATTAAATCTTAATGTAGTATGGTTTACATTTATTTCTACATGTCAATTGACGTCCCTAGTCAGTTTACTTGTTGTTACTCTAATTACGGGTATGAACAGATTTTTGGGTTATTTGAAATTTTAATCTAAGTCTTTTAGGTAAATGTGTGGTTTGTCACTGAAGTAGACTATTATAGTTACATACTTTCTTCTGAATATTATTTAGTTCTAATTTACAGCTAGCCTATAAAAGTTCCAAGTGCTCGCCCATGTGAGGAATTGGAATGCCAATCAAGTTTTTGGGCCTCAACTATGTAAGATTTTTTGTTTAGATTAAGGTTGTGAAATATTAAAATTATATGATTAAAACAAATGAGTTACTTTTCCAAATTGAGAACATTTACATAAAATATATGGAATAGGAAAATGTGAATTTCAATATTAAACTATTAATTTGATTTCTACACATGATAATCTTTTCTTTTTATCAATTTAGGTACAGGTACCTTGGAATTTTAAATGAGACATATTAAAATGATTAATGAACCCTGATATATAATATTATGTAAATGTTTAGATATTTTAAAAGAAAGTTTTCTCACGTTTAATTGATGAATACCTAATTATTGAAACACTACAATATTTATTAATAAATGTTATACAAAAAATCAATTAAACACAAATTGTAATAAATAATTTAATATTAAACATAATTCGTAATTGCAATTCAAGTTTATATTACCAAAAACAGTATTATGTATATCAAGTCAACAATTATCACTTAACAGAATATACTTTTTTTCCCCAGGCTGACCTATATACTAACTTAACTTTTAAACTTATTATAACATTTTTACTGAAAATAAAATACAACTTTGAGAAAAATATAGGGCCCATAAGATTATAATTAATCTGATTAGGGGTTTCTTCATTAAAATTAAACCAGAAATAAACTATTTGTAAAAATTCCTTCGTGTTTTGCTGAATCATTAACCATTCTCTCAATAACCTCAAAAACTTCATACAATTTGACTCTCTTTTTATGTTGCTTAGCAATTTATTAAATAATCTTGGTGCTATAAAATTGAACGTTTTAGTATAAAATGTTGAATTAGGTTTCGGAACTTGACATTGATTTGCATTTCTTAATCTTAATGTGCAAATATTCTCCTGAACCAAGAATCTGCCACCAATAAAAAACATTTTTATTACTTTATATAGAAATAGAGATCTTAGCGGCAAAATCTTTAGCTGTTGAAAACATGGAAAAGACGAATAAAATTTTTCCTTCTTTAAAATCAATCTCACAAATAATATCTGCAATGTAACAAGTGGTTTTAAGCTCGTAAAATAAGTTCCTCCCCAGCACATTATCCCATACTCTAACCTACTATTAATCAAAGCGAAATATAATGATCTTAAAACAGCCAATGGACAAATATCTTTCAAAATATAAAACAAACGCACACTGGTAATTACTTAGTTTTTCAATCTCTCCCTATATGAGTTTTCCAGTTCAATTCACTATCCAAATTTATTCCCAAGTATTTCGTTTTTGAAGTTTGGTTAATTTTTGAACACTGAGTGCAGGTTTTTGAATTTCGCAAACAATCAATACATTTGAAAAAACAATATTTTTGCAGTTTAACGTTCTTTCGTAATGAAAAATCAATATACATGATTATTTCTGTATTTAATACTAACTTATTGTTTAAAAACCACCAATTTAATGAATTTAAATCCTCATTCATATTATAATTAATTAAGTCCCCTGACACCCCAACATAGCAAAGAGCAGTGTCGTCAGAAAATGCTGTTACTTTACCCTTAAACGTGCAATTGCATAAGTCATTAATAAAGGACTGATCCCGCTCCAAGAACTGATCCCTGGGGGACTCCACAGCATATTTCTCCCATTTGAATTATCTTACCATTTACTTTAACACACTGCTGCCTCTTATTCAAGTAACTTTTAAACCAATTCTGAGCTACACCTCTAAAACCACAATTATATAATTTATTTAGTAGTAAATCATGATCTACCGTATCGAAAGCTTTTTTAATATCCAAAAAAGTCCCCTCACATTGTCTCCTTTATTTATACCTTCATTTATTGATTCCATAAACTTATATAATGCGAGCTCTGTATTCAAACCCAACCTAAATCCAAACTGATTTTCAGAAAAACATTTCGTTTTGTTTAAGAAAGTTAACATTTTTTATTTCATGACCTTCTCATATATCTTTGAAATTGTTGAAATTAATGAGATAGGCTTAAAATTGGAACAATTGCTCTTATGTATTGGTATTACTACTGTATTTTTAAATTTTTCTGGAAAAACTCTTGTTTTAAAACTTAAATCTATTAAAAAATGTCGTCCAAAATTTTGGGGTAGATTCCTTACCCCACCGTTACCGGCAACCTTAATGCATATTTTCATGGAGTTATCTCATTTTTACCAACAATTAATTATTTCCACTTATTTACTGTATATTTTAATAGGATTGTATTTACACTACCCTATGAATGGTGTCGTAAAATAAAAATCAGTAACAACACAACAATTTTAGTCTATAGTAAATTTAGACGTAATGCCATTTTAATGTTACTAGGCACAAGTAAAACAGTTTTAGCGGAATGTATGGTACGATTGCTTAATTGATAAAAATATGGATCATCTCAGAATGTATTCCGGATCCTTGTATACATTAACGACTAAAGCAAATTTAGCTTTGTTTGGATATGCAGATAACAAAGCCATCGTGTGTTTAACTTACGCTCGATAATGTTTAAATGTGAACTGATTCATCAATATTCCCTAATTATATAATAAACATTATATTATTGATAAATTTATGAAACACGAAATGATTTACGTTTTAATTGTAATAAACAGAAGTAGAAATTTGCAAAATAATCTAGAATTGTATTTTCATTAGCATCAGAATAAATACAGATCTAAACACGGTAATATACAAATAGTGTAAACTATTAAATATTCAGACAAATTTGTTAATCAGTATTTAAGATGGATCAATCACAAATCTATTATCTGATTGGAAGCTAATAAACAAAGTTGAAATGTTTATACGAGTTGTTTTTATTAATTACTTTATGTATCTATATGATTAATGTTTTTTAAAGTGCATAAATTGTTGTATGTTAACCATTTTCATATATTTACACACGTGCCACCATTTAAAATCAGCCATTACATGTTAGAAAAGCACTCTGTACACAGTAAGTAATATAAGGTGTCCTAACTGAGTATGCACTGTTTTGAGGGATTGAAATCTATAAAAATTCACGTTTAAATTCATGTTTATAAAATAAAAATGTTTAATCTTAACCATGGGTACTATTGGCATTATTGCGATTTTCAGAAATTAAAGGTGCTCCCCGGCATGCTGTGTGGAGCACAATAGAACACTATATTAAATATGTTGAATTTACTGTGGAATAAATATTCTGATTTTAATGATCTTAAAAGTTTGTAATAATAATAATACATACACAGCTATTATTTCGCACTATTTTATTTATCTTTAGTTAGAATAAAAATGGAAAATAATTATAACTAATAACAACATTTAAGTGAACATAACATGTTGTTACTATAAAAATATAATTGGTAATAGACTTTGCTATAGTCAAGATAAATGGTATCCACCTGAGAGCTATTAGAAAAAGCAGACAGTATCAACTCTTCAAATACGACTAGGTTGGATGTTGTAGAGCGCCCAGTTGTAAAGCATTGCTGCTCGGGATTGAGAACCGATTTAATGAGTGTCTTCAATCTGTCAAGTGCTATTGATTCAAAGATTTTTACCACTGATAGCTGGATTTTGATTGAGCAATAATTACTAATTAAAAAGCGGAGTGGTGTGTATCCTTACATACTAGGGGCTCGAGTGAACGTGTGAAAACAGAAGATAGATCAGTGAACACCAGGTCCAGTTGAAAGCCAGAAATATTAGAGACATTACCCCGCTGTTGCATACCTAGAGTGATTGACATATAATTTATCAAGTTGGTGGGATAACGTGCATTTTATACCATGTTATAGTCCCTAACAAAAAAATATAAAACACAAAACATATTTGCAAATGAAGTTTTTTAAGAGCGTTACACTATAATTGATACTTGGATATTGGCTGATTAGGACGTATTTATGCGGCACACAGAGACAGTTGACTATGACAATATTTCATAAGCACGTTTGAAACTTCTATCTGATCACTTGGAAAGTTCATTGAGGACACGTTTAATTTTTAATTATTGCTATCTTGACACCACCTCCTCTTTTCGTAACACTGGACTTGTAGGATCTATCTCAATGAAAAATGCTGTACTGATGAAGACCAAACTCAGTATCAATAATAACCGGAATTCATTTAGTTTCAGCGAACACAGTTACGTCGATGTCAATAAGATATGAATGAGAAATAAGTTCGGTAATCATAGACTTAATCCTATTAACATTCTGGTAATAAACCTAAAGGCATGCATACCGATGGAATTAACTAGTTGTTTGAGGCCTTATCGGTTTTAACAATATTGTACTCACCACTATTGTACTTAGTAGTAATTGTTTTTCTTGTAATCAAGTGAACTTAGTTCACAAAGAAGCGATAGTTTCCCAGTAAAAGGTTTGTATCTTGTTCAGATGAGAGGATCAATTTTGTGTCTGATTTTATTTAGGTGCTTAGTGCCCAGTCTGAAAAACCGAACTCTAGCCGAATCAATATGAGGAGCAGCGCTGTTAAGTATAACAGTAACTAATCCCTTATCATGGGTTTGTAACTCGTGCTACTGGTTGATTTATAAGTCTGGTGTATTGAAAATTATGATGTTCTCTTTTCTAAATTTCCTCTCAATAATGTCAGATATGATACCGTTAACGCTCAAACTACTGCCCGAAGGCTCACGTCCTTCTAGAGTTGTAACTCTCTTATCGAGCTCACCCACACTAGGGTCAGTAGCTAAATGCTTCTCTTGAATTATTTTAATTTTCGTCTTGATGATCTTGGTATAATTTGAAACTTTGTTCACCATTGAGGCCAGATCGTCAAAATTAGATATAAGAGTGTCTAATATATCTGTAATGTTACATGTAGACGATTTGGGAAAGCTTTCAATTCTTATACAGTACTATCTATTTGCAGTGGTGCCAGCCAGTTTCGGGTATTCGATTTTGGAACTTCTGCGCAGGACCATTAAAACCATCTATTGCAAGGACCGTCACACTGCAGTTCCTCATCTAGGTTTCCTACAATCTTGACACAGACAGCGCAGACATCATCACCTAAGGAATCCATTTCCGTTTGCCAATAAAAAGTGATTGGTTTGCAATAGACGGAGAATTGAGTGTAATGAAATGTGACTGCAATCAATTATACAATGCACCGGGAATATAATAATAATCAAACTTAACAAGCATAGAATTCAAGGGCAACAAATATAACTAAAATAGAACGTAAGAGCAACAATCATACCAAGTATAAGTTACTGTATGAATAAATACAATAAGTAACAACGAATCAACTATCAGACTTTAATATAATAGCATTTATTATATAGTACATAAGTGAAGAAGGGCGTCCCAGAAACGAGATCCAGAAGGCAATGGATTTCAAGGATGTACAGTTCCGTCTTACATGGAAGGGGCAGGTGAGATCCAGCAGAAAGCAGACGATAAGATGAGGAAAGGAATTGTGGAACTCGAAGTAGAACGTCAGTTAACCAATTTACGTAGGAGGTTATGAGAAACTGGACCTAGTTTATTACAGATGAATAATGTAATTGAGATTCATTATTGCAGATCAATTTTCACATGTTACCAATCCGGGATATCAATGGTAAGTCCAGAAAAAAAGACTATATAAACACACACACACTCACTTATAAACTTTACTTTGCTATGCTTACATGTATAAGTTATCAGTTTGATGTGTATTTCTAATTGACTAATGATATTTTCACAAACAAATATCACTTTCTTACACACTTTTTATACAAATGCAAAAAAAAATTAAAACTTTTGAAAAATAATAGATTATGCTTTCCCCACAACATTTTACAATAAAGAGGGGAGTAGACGGTAGTCTCTGAGGAGGTTCCTTTTGTAAGATGAATAGTTAAAAGTCCAACGTGTTCTGTTTGATAAGTCCTGTATAAGGGTTGCGGCCTATGGGAACGGGTAGAATAAGGCTAAAAAGGAGAAAGTACTTTTACAATATTATAAAGGGGTTAAATATAGATTAAGGGGTTGCATAACAATATTTCCATTCAAGTGATCCATGTACTAGATGAATATTTTAACTGTCTTTCTAAAATCATTGCAGTTACTGACCAACGTTACTCTTTCAGTTAACACATACTCAGATAGTAGCAGAAAAATGTACGGAATTACATTGCAAGAAAAATACTTTATTTTAGAAAGGAATAATAGTGCCACTAGAAAAATAAAGGAACGATCATGTTTATCAGTAGATACCTTATTTCATCAATGTAACCTCTTGCCAAAACAAAAATCGGTAGTCACGCATGGATTACGACGTCAATGTAAGATTTTAGATCCTATAATAAGAAATTATATGCCATGACAAAATAACAGGTATACTTTTTTTGTGAATACAACCGGAATTAACTATTCATCATACCAGAATTTCTAGACAGCTATCACGTAAAGAGGATTCTCCTACAAATTGAGGCATGATAAAAACAGTCCGTTCTTAATTTCACTTAAGCCACTTTCAAAGACACGTAAATGATGTTTGCGGTTATTCAAGATATTTCGTGATTGGTTATAAAACATCTAATGCCCATTTTATCTACAGGACATTCAATTCTAATAGAAATGTTTATGTTTTGACAGTTCAGAACGTGATGAAGATTGTAATAAACAACAACGCAGGTTTTGAACATTTCTCTAGTTAGGGTGTATATTTTACCTTTCTTAGCGAGCTTGTAGGTTTACAAATCTTCACGTAAATATGCTATGTGCATTGGAATATTTTCTAATGAGTTATTCTGTGGATTTGGCTTTTATTTATATAGATGTCATTTAAAGTATTCTCGGATGTACACTGTAAGGCTGGGTTGTTTTTAAAATTATTTCTTAGTGAACTCCTAATAGCTATGACGAACATATTCACAGAGTTACATTTAAATCTGTGTTATAGTTTTTTATAGATTTTATGTAGTAATAATATCGATATTATTGGTATCACAATCACCACGATTACATGTAGAAACATGAACAAATCTACTTGATGGTATCTATAGAATTAAAGTGGTTGGCTAATCGTTTTTATTAAGTATTAACAACCCTGAATGTGATAAAAATGTTCATAGAAAAGATCACGGATTATGCAGATTACCGCATTTAGGCTGCTATATTCCAAAACACATTCCTAGAACATCAAAGAAATAAAGGAAACTTGCGTACAAATTTTCAAGAAAATCCTTTATGTGGATTTGGAGATGTTGTGATAAGCCAGACAGCGAATTTTCTTTTTATGTACGCGGATTACAATGTTTTTTAGAAATGTGTTTTAATAATACGAAAATTCAATCGTTATTTTGATTAATATTTAGAACCAGAACTGGACAATAAACTGAGTTACGTATTGCTTACCAATAATGTGTTGTTATATCTGTTAGCGATATCTGTAGCGATACAATTGACTTTCTAAACATAATTTCGGTGAAAATTGAAATAGTACTACATATACATATTTATAATATATTAATTTTTATTGACAATCCAAGTACTTAAATAATTAATAACTAAAATTCCAAGTACTATTTTATAAGACACTGATATATATATATATATATATATATATATATATATATATATAGGTGGTATATCTGTACTACTAAGGCACTAAACCACTTTTTAAATACATAAATATCAGACGGATTGTAAAAAACTATACTAGGTCAGACATATTCGTACTCATCGCATGGATTGAAGAGAAAACCCTAACTAGCTCCACCTTGGAAACAGAGATGTACAATATACTGGGATTCTCTCTTAATGCGGAAACAGAGGGCTGGAGATTGAAATACGAAGATTAGCTCCAAAAACCCTGCTGCCCTCGATCTTATATCTCTCCTTGATCAGTAACCGTCTTTTTCTTCTTTCTTTAGTCTTACGATTAAAACACTGTTTTTTATCATCATGTGTTATGGATTCGTTTGTCCTTTTTTAAACTACATCCTGCTTATGATTTATTACACTTTTATGGATATGGGGCTTTACGTTAGAAACATTGCTAAAGAAATGTGAAAAGAAATACTTAATTTGTCCACTATAATTAATTACAGGAGGTAGTTGATATTCTTTTACAATTTAGAGGTGACAAGTATGAAAAGTAAATCCTATTACCTTCAAAATCCTTCCATTATACCAAACGAACGTTGTAGACACCCAATTAGCGTAATAATATACAATTAAGGCATTTAGAACTAACCTCTAAAATGTTTGGTTTTTACTATAAAAACTATTATAAGTTTACACGGTTGGCTCTTATTCCTAATAAAAGAAACTTAGATCGAATAATATTTATGAGGTCTATAAACTGCTTTTTAACAGTTATTTTTTAAGAAACATTTATCGCAAAGTTGTCTCCTCAAAAGGTGTACTTAAAAAAGAGAAGTGATAATAATAGAATTTATCTTGTGTTTTTGTGCCAAAAATACACTCACAGCACTAACACAAACAATTTTCCTTATAAAAAACTGTACATATTAATATAATTAAAAGTATACTGTTGTACATAACACGGAAGTCAGTATAGTTAATGAATGTTTGGTGTAATTATATAGAGTAACAAGAATTTAAATGCTCAGTAAATGTTTATTCCAATGCTCATCTTACACCAACTAGCTATACCAGATGTTTTTAGTTTGTATTCGCTGTAACCAAGAATCCACGAACTTATCAGACAGTGTACGAATATAGTACGACGTCATTGATTTTGAGGTACTAAGTATTCGGGGTGGTTGATTACGACATTATGTCACTACTGTTAACGGGAATAACCTGATCGATAATTATTAATTTCATTACATTACACCAAGGTTTAATGTTGTTATAAATAGAAAAATGTTAGATATATTTATGTTAATAAACATAAGATATGCGAATTACCGCAAGAAACATTAAAAAATGTATCTTTTATTAGATTGTTTAATTTTTTACAACACTTTTACGAAAACAAGTAATATTTATTGTTTTATTCCCCCGCACTGTTTTAACATGTAACACTTCTCTAATCTAACATTGAGCATGTCCACCTTATAAAGTATAAAATATACATATTGGCATACCACACCTATTAACTTCCCAGTAAAGATTAACTGAACTACCCGGTTTTTCTGTCTGTGGCCAGGTCAGTATAGTGACAATGTGCGTTTTTTCTTTAAGTTTTGCAATCGGTTTTGTGGTTAAAATTTTTTTTTATATTTAATTCATACCTATTTAATATACAACCCTAATTACAGTAAATGATAAAATGTTAAACATTACTTTTACACTCTATGTGACATTTTGGCATTTAAGTAGTTAATTTAGAACATTTTATTAAGCTGAAATAAAAATGGCTGAAGATAAAAATGACAAAATAAAAATAATTTTAAAAAGTTAAAAAGATGAAGGATTTTATATAATACAGTACACATGCAGGTACATCAAACACAGCAACACGTACACTACTTGGTATCTGTATTTTCTATCCCGAAAATAGCCCTCAAAGACTAACTTTAGTAAATTCTTGTCAATTTCATAGCTTAAATTATTCTTTCACTTTATTATATTACTACGTTTCGTCCGATTGGATTAGGTTTCGAGATTAAGTTGATTTCTCTGCGAAATCCAATGATTATTTGTATAGCTGAGCGATTCTTGAGAAGGAATACGTTAATATGAAACGTCGAAACCTCATCTCCGAATTTAAAAATAATACCAACTTTATAAATTTCATCTCTGAGGCCTTGTGAAGCCCCCAGTGAGCAGAAGTTGAGTAATCATTATATAGCAACGACATTTTGCGGACTTCTTAGAAAACAGCCAATGTCCCTCTATTTTATCTACCTAAAACAGAATACAGAACAGTTTTGTACAGAATAAGTAGATTAGTTTTTAAATCGCGAAAATTTTTTAAATGACTAACGTCATTTAGTTTAGCATTGGCAACAAACTATCAAAAGATTGTTTCCTTAAAGCACCTAAACATCAGTTGATGAAAGTCAAATCGGGTGTCATAAAAACACATGTGTTACAATTACTATAATTATATAAAAATAAAATAAAACAATCCTAGAGTTTTAGAAAGCAAGGAATTAGTAAGAATATTTACGATGTTGTACGTAAATAGTTAACTATGACATAAAATATGTCATACTATTTAAGTATGACATAAAGTCTCATATCATAGTTTTATGGACAGGACCATTTACCACTTCCCTCCAAATAACAAGAATGGAATACTAAAAATATACAAGTATGTATTACATCCACTCAGAAAAGGATATAAATGTTGTAGTAAAATGGAAATTAAAATCACGTAATAAGTAGCGGATATGATACTCCAAACTATATAATATTAAGAGGGTAATAGCTTTGATGGTGGCTTCAAAAAAGCCTTGAATGCTTTAGTGGGAAGGTGGCTGCACCTATTTAAATTGTAAAACTATGTAATTTACAATCATTAAGAATAATCTAAGAACTACACAGAATAAATTAAAGAAAAAAAGAACTTTATATTTATATAAAAAACTGCATAGTAAAGAAATGATGGAGTATATAGGGAATCAAACTTAAATTATTATATACATATGTTTTGGTTGTTGTGTTAACTAGTTAAATTATTTTGTATTTTAATATAATTATCCAGTAGCAGAGTCAACTAGTAATGTTTCACTACAATACTAAACCGCTCCTGTGAGTATAACTATAACTTTTTATTTTTCTGCTTATATTTTATACTTTATTTTTAGTACGTTCAGACTATTATATATTACCTATGTATCGACATCTAATGTTATTTATGCATGAAAGGATTTATTCCTGGTGAATTAGGAATATAAAACAAGGTCAACCTTGTTATAATTAACAGATATTCCGCTAAACGACACCATTGTTACTGTATATCAATTTCAGGGCCTGGTACAACAATACAATTCTGAGATAAATGTTGAAAAGTGTATGTTGAGTAACTGTTATATTCAGTCTGTGTTGAATTCAGTATGGATTTTATCGAAGATATTTAGTTATGAATTATTATTTAAATTTTGTATGTCAGGATTAATTCAATATTGGTATATTCAATTACTATTTTGAGTTATAGTGTTTTTGTATATTTAGCCTGATAATTGTGTGATAAAAATTTGAATATATGGTTGTGTGTAAACTCTGATGAAATAAAAGGCGTTTGAAACTCAGCATTTAATACAGTAATTTTCTCATTTGTATGTGCCCAAATTGATTAATTCAATTTTGAGCTAAGTCGTTGTAAACTACGAAATGTTACATTGCCATTCTGAAATTTTGTTTGGCAAATCGCTCCGTGAGTAATATTTCTGTTGGACTCTGCACATTACTACTTGTTTTTCATATATTATAACATATTTAATTTACGTAATTGTAGAACTAAATGTACGTTTTTCTGTGGTAACGTTATAACACCTAAAATCGTACTCTTAATTACAAATCTTTTAGCTCTTTAAATAAATTAGATTTTTAAGTTTTTAAATTTCCACTACATATCAGTTGAAAAATACTTTTTAAATGACTAATGGGAGCACATTTATATAAAAAAGTAAGCTGTAAATTTAAATATTTCCGAAATTGTCATTATACAACACTCTCATATAAAAGAAATGTTTGAAATTAAATAATACACGTTTATTACACAGAGCCAAAGAAAATTTTTAAACTTCATTAGTGTAATGGAGTTGGTAAAATCAGATGAGAGTTTCTGTTATAAATACATCCCCTTTCATTATTATTCGCATACTTCAGAATAAAAATCTCAAATTTCAATGCACCTCCGTTCAGACGTTTTATTAATTAGCAAAGTCTAGGGAATAAAACCGTAAAAGTTTGAGTATAGTTAAGATAACAAATAGCTAACTCCCAAATATATAGTGTGTAATATGAATCAAATCCCTCTTTACTTTCTACATATTCTTGTATAATTTTAAGCGAGAAACTGTTTTAAAACCAATTATATGCATAGTATGAAAGTTTACGTAACCTGATATTTATAAAGTTTATATGAACACTTTTTTACGGATACTATTTAAATGTAAATAGTTTAATATGAAATATAATACGATTAATATTTAATTACGTTTGATTGGTGTTCGCCTTGATTCAAGACCATGATCTTGATTCAATTTATATTATTGTTTCAAGGTAACAAATAAGGACGTATTTCTTATCCACATTCTTCACAAATATATTATATTACTAAAAAGTTTTAGGATTTAATGAATTAAATAGTGACACCTTAATGGCCCATTACATAAAATGCATGATTTTAAATATTAAAGAAGCAAATAAAGAAGATTCTAAAGGGAATACTTTATTCCGCTTTCCATATTCCAACCTCATGCCATCAAAACGAACAGCAACCATTCAGAGAAGTAATTACTTCCAACTTAGTTGTAATCACCAGTGAAGTCCCTCTCAAACATATGTGATGATTTATAACCAATAATAGTTATTCGTGCTTATTCTCCAAAGTTTCACCAACACTAAAAACTTGGAATCATATCACTCACCATGCTATGCGACTTCCTTTAATGGAAACTAAGTAACCATACCCTGAAACTGGATTTAATGTTTTCCGGCTTGGCCTAAACTAGCAGGTTCACACCTACACGAATCTTAGACTGAGTATTCCAGGCAGTTGCTGAAAAAATTGCTGGCAGTGCAACAGTTGGTCAGCCTAACCTACTATAATTTTCGTCGGTTTGAGGTCAATTACCCATCTCCAATAATAATTATTTTTTGTCGGTTCAGCTGACATCATTTCAGCAATGAAATGCTGCTGAAATGTATTAAGTTCAATATGAAACTTCCTGTAAAAATAACGTTTGACTAAAAGGTCTGGTAAATCACGGTCAGGTGTGTCTTGAATGGCTAGATGAGTTAAATATTTGAATTTCTATTTACAACGCGTTTTGGATTGGAGCGTAGGTATGAGAACAAAGTCAAAAACATAAACCACAAGCATAGACTATTGGTATCTCAGAAGTTGATGCAACTTTTCAGAAGCAATACAAATCAATAAAAAACTCGTCTCAAAACTTTTCGGTTTCACTGACTAACAATTGGATTCAAAGACAGTGGGAAGTAGTATAAACGAGTGCACGAAATACAGAACTCACTGTGTGTGAATGGGTAGAGTATTAGCTTATTAATATGTATATGTTGTGGATTGCGATATAGTTTATTTTTTATTAACATTCAAAAATATTATTGGTATTACTTTGTTTAAGGGAACGTTTTATGCAAGTCAAACATTTAGTAACGAATTGAACCTATTTCGCTTTAAAGAGAATCAAGCTTGAAATTATGCAATTATGCCAATGAGGAAAAACCAAAATGTCCCTCTAACAGGATTTAATATGTCGTACAAAAGCAGTTCCTGTCAGTTGTCTGATTATTTGTCGAATGGCGTTTACATACGTAAACGTCCTCTCACTGCGCTCCTTGTAGTTATAAAACATTGACACATTTCTGTGTACCAAACTTCACCTCATAACGAGCCCCAAATGAGCGTTAACTTGTATTTATAGCCTGCCTTGCTTTATTTCAATATATCAGTATACCTTAGTAAAGAAACAGGTTATAATTTGAGATGGGCGTTATTGTGAAAAACATAGTGAGAGGTAGAGAATTAACGAGTTTGTTAAAGAATACGAACTCTTTATTTTGTATGCAATAAAACCATACCATGTTTTTTTTGGGTTTTTGTATATTTAATGTGAAATGCTCTAATTTTTCCAGAAAATAAAAAGACATTTTATTGAACTCCTCAAATTCTAAACAAGATACGAAGAGAATCGATGTACTCTTAACAACTGACAGTTCAATTTGAGTGTGATAATGCAATATAAAATTCTTACTAACGATAAAAACGCCAATTTCTAACTTTTCATGAGAATATTTTACCTCTGATAACTATATATTTCAACTAATAACCAAGATCAAAATTAATTATATAATTTCTTTTTTTAGAAAAGCAGTTATTATTTATTCAAAAATGAACTGAAATATCAAACAATCTACATTCTATCTGTCAGGAGGAGGGGGGATAATTATTCTCCTTAATCGAAGAAATATCCTAAACCAAAACCATGAAAATGTCTGAATTATCTGTATGTTATATAATTATCTGAGTGTAATTCATTAAAATCGCATTCTTCTACATAAATCAGGGCATTTTATTAAATCCAACGTTAATTATAGAAATTGCAAATCCTAACAAAAATTACTGTTAGAGCTGACATACTTGTGTATCTATCGGGAAAATGTTTATTATGTATTGTAACTCGGTTTAAAGACTACTTTTGCGTCTATACAAGTCAACATACAAGTATTTGTGATTTATATGAACTCATATATGTTGTGTTAATGGTAACCGTTATAAAAATTTCATATATAACGTTTTATGAAACAAACACATCTAATTAAAATAAAAATTACTTTCTACTGTTTTATTAAATTGAAAAAATCCTTAAGATCTGTAAGTAAGGTACATGTGTTTCGACCTACTTTCGAAGGGTACAAGTTCTGACGTAAAACCGCGACAGCTTTCCCACCAGTGCTATTCACTCCTCAAGTGTTCCTTGCACTAAAAGTATATGTGGGGAAATTAGATTTAAGAGAAAACGTATGTTTTCATAGATAACGGCACAGTTTTATACTGTTAAATTTATAATTTATTATAACAGATAGTTTAGACAATGGAATAATTACTGTTTTTATGAGTATTACTCTGAATTTCTTTACTTCATTTCAGTTTAAATGATTTTACAAACGTAGAATATGTGGACTACTAAAGGTATTACAGAACTGTAAGGAATGTGATAAACTAGTGTCATTAATATTATATCGAAATTTAAAAATATCATAACGGCACAGAAGAATCTACAAACATATTTTTTTGTAACAAAAATGTACTTACTGATGTAGTCCATCAAAGATTAATCAGAAAAAAATAAGTTTTGGCTTTCAGAATACGGAATACAAACTGTTTTAAAACCATATGCCGAAAGAATATCTCTTTTATCTTTGAATCTTCAAACTATAAAATACGCCTTTACGAATGACTTAGAAATAATATTGATGATATACTTATAAAATTTATTTTTCTCCCTAATTATAGTTGATCTAAAATATTATCTTACGTGACGTTTGGTACACTGTTTTACATCTGTAATTAATTTAAATACGAAAGAAAAACAAGTTTAACACAGCTAAAAGCAATAACGACCTCAGCTTCATTTCAAACAATAAAGAAACTTTTAACCCATCTTCTATTTGATATATTTCAATATATTAGATTCGTTATATACTATTTCCAAATTAAAAACTACTCTTCCAAAAAGTTCTCTTATTTCAACTACTCTTAATACAATTTAAATATTTAAGGTCAAAAATACCTACCTACCATAAATAAGATAAATAGTTGCGAATATATTATTTCAAACGATTTGATTATTTAAAAGTACATAATACTTTAATTTCAAATACTAAAGCAAATTATATTTCTGCAGCCCTGTAAAAGTCTGGTAATGTATACAAAGATGTTTGGAAAATAACAAAACATAAAACAAATGATTACGTCATTACAAAGAAATGTATAATTGAACTTGTTTATAGAAGTGCAATAAATTATATTCGTATAGTGTCTGAAGCTTTTAATGGTATTTTTTTAGAGGCAGGGATGAAAATTTGAGTTGAAGGAGCAAGCCAATACTGCTCTCCTTAGAAATTTTACAGCTTTATAATTTGACATGACCTTGGTCAAGGAACGTTTCCAGAATCATTGAAAAAAGTTGTTTTAAGCTAATTTACAAAGTAGCTGACGCTATATCAGTTGACTGCTATAATACAGTTTTCAATTAATAAAGGCAGATCGATAGAAGAAGCTTTTTTCTCTTTTATATCGAATATCATTAGGGGTAAGGACGAGAGGCAAAGGGTAGTCGGAGTGGTGATGGATATTTACAAAGAATGTGACTACGTCGTACATCCTACTTTAATATTGAAGTTGAAACAATGTGGTTTATGCAACAGATCTTTGAGTTGGCTGAACTCCCACTTAACACATAGAGAGGAATATGTGGAGCTTGAAAGCAGCAAGTCATCATGTGTTCAAGTTGAGTATGGCGTCCCTCAGAGATCTATGCTCGGACTATGGTTATATGTTCTTTATGAAAATTCCAGTTTGAAAACTTGTTATCTGCACCAAAGTGAATTTTCTAGAAAGGGAAAAAACTGTGGCTAGATTATTTGACACGATAAAAACTTGAGATAAACAATAAAAACCTACTCAAAAATAACCTGACTTACACCCAAACTTACAACAATATCACATTTAACTTCTTGGAAATAGAGAGTAGAGATTTATAGTATTGATAATTAGTTCATTACAAATAAAAAAGGTGAAATCTTAATAAGTTAAAAGTACTAAAAATAATTAGTTCAATTAGAGCAAGGAGCTGAAAATCTCTCATTTCACTTGGTCCTTCCATGTTTGATATTAAAGCTTATTTGAGTTACTGAGGTTGGGGGTTGGTATCTCATCTTGTCTAGATCCCATGAAGTGGATAGCGGACTATATCCCTGCACGACGGCAGGAGACAGCACTTTTTCATGCATAGGCCCCATCCATTCCAAATGTCATCGTCTACAGTAGATAAGTCCTATTGATTCCTTCCAAAAATCTAGACATCATTCTTTAATGATGTACCACTCTTTAATGTACTTTAAATAAGTCTCTGTCAAGAACGTGTTTTACAATCATGATACAGGTTCTAATTGGAGCACACTTTTTGTGCCAAATTTCCATTGTGTCCTTGTAATAAAGTATGATAACAAAACTCTTCAATTTTCCCATAGTTAAAACTTCTCACTGACTCCATTTTAACATTTACTGAAGTAACAAATTCTTTTGTCGGGATCTCAATGTGTGTTTTTTTACCAAGAAAAACTTTCGTTTCGCGTTATGGGTTGTATCATTACGCTTGTTCGCTCTACAACTACTAAGGGCAGGAGTATCTCAGCAATTTTTATGTGTTTATGTGAGACAGGGCGTTTCTCCGTTCAGTGGCTATCCAGGAGTGCTAGTGAAAGGTTTCAGTAGTTCATTATTGAAGTGACTATTTCTTTAAAGAGTTATGGATTGGTTTAAACAAATCTACGTACTAAAAATTTATTTAAATAAACCTAACGTAAAATTGATTAACTTACTGCATTATTTAAGAGTAGTCTTTAAATTTCATTGGATTTTAAATTGAATTTCAGCACGGTTAATGATAATTCCTATTCCATTTCTATTAGTTTCGTTCTGACGGGATTTAAAAAAGATAAAAGAAAAAATTACGTAAAACCAGATTTTAATAGAAATGTTTTTGAAGGAACGAAGGAAGTTAAAAAAATTAACATTGTTAAACTATAAAAACGGGTACAATGAGATATTGAAAAACAATGAATGCTGTGTTTACAAGATAATTAGCAACATTTTAGTACAGATTTTATATTTCTTATTTCAGTTATTATAAACCAATTATTTAATTTTTATGATGTAATGACAATGAAAATGAAGTAATTATTTCGAAAATAACAGATTGCAGTAAAACGATAAAGGCCAAATTATAGAATTATACAAACGATGATAAAGACATTTTATAAATGTGTATTACTTTAATATCAAAATCAGTGATCATTGTAATATTCGAAATGTAACAAATGTTACAACAATTTGTATGGAATAAATTGAAAATATATAAACTTCTTTTGTTAATAAATTGAGTGCGTCACATTATATTAAAATGTGATATATTACGACATGATAATTATTAAACTTACTTTTTCAAGATATATATTCACAGTCCTTTATAAGTAAGCCTAATAGTCACTTCTTTCGGTCAGTCCTGTGACTGCCTTTCCATTTTTTATTGAAGAAATCATACCTTTCCATTTATTGTGTTTAATCACTTTGTCTTCAGAATTATAACATTTTATATTTTTCTTTCTTAACCTTTGTTAGTTCAACATTTATAATTTCCATTGTACACAATCAGTTTTCTAATTTTTGTAATAAAAATATTACACATACAATTTGGAATATTAATTATCATTACTACAACACAAACAACGTAAAAAATATTTCATTTAAAGTTATTTAAGACATGTAACTATTAAACAGTGGCTGACGACCATTATGGGAAACATACACGGTCAGCATTCTTTACACGACAGATTAAACTGCCAATCGAACTAGGTCTGCTTAAATTAAATGTGAGTGGTGTTAAACATACTAGAGAAAAGTGACGTTTTGTACCATAACTTGGTGTGTACCTATGAGTGGTATGAACATTGAGAAGTCCTGTAATATGAATTAAATCCGTAACACCAGTAACCTATACTACATTAACGTCAACTTTGACAGATATTTTATGATCTATTGAAGATGTATATTGTGTCTATAACATGAAACTTAGCTTATATAATATAGCGAGTATACTCGAGTACGAGTTTGCGATTATGAGTTACTATGCACTAATAACCAAGCCCATTACACAATGAATCTGTAAATCATTTCTGTAAACATGTTTCATGTAATCTAATTATGCGAAAGTGAGATGGATAAAGGTTGTTTAGCGCAACTACGTAGCTGATTTCTCTCACAGTACCACTGATTAAATGCGATCCGTGAGTCTCGTATTCTTCTTTATTACAGTATTATGTACTTTTTCAATTACGTTAAATAAAAATGCAAGCTAACAGATTATAATACACCAATTGCCCTATGCCATACGTGTGTTGAAACAAATAAACACGTAAGAGTATTAGATGGTAGCGTTTCTACGTAAACCACTCTGAGCTTAATGGTGTATAAGAGGATGACGCTGTCACTGAAATGTGTTGCCAAGAGAACCACCCGATATAGTATGACAGTGCATTACGCCTTCCTGTCGCACAAGTAGTGCGATACACAGAATGCACTTTTAAATCTAGGATCAAGGTTATCCTGGTGAAGACATTATTAGTAAGTCATTATTAAATTTGACATTCATCTTTTACTCACAGACACCTAAACTCACACGTTTAGTGGTGGATAAAGTAATAATCTTGTTGCATCCACTTTTATGACATGATGACATTTGAAGGGCTAACCAATATTGCAAAACCCAGAAGAGCGATCGATCGTCGTAAACTGGTAAAGTTCCCCCTCACCACCTCTAAACCTTCTCCTTTATCTCTTTAACATTATGACCTCAAATCGCATAAAGCAAGGTGACCTATATTATTCTGAAGATCCATAGCTAATATTAGATCTTAATGTAGTCGTTTTCAATAATATTTATAAAATTCAATTTCATTCCATGAATCTTGTTAGAAATTGGGTTATATTAATTGCTGTAAATGTTTTTATAGTCATTACTAATTATTTTATATAATAATACATTTTAAAAATAAATTTGGAGAACTAATATTTGCACATCTTTAAGTCAAAATGTTAAAATATAAGATTAAGGTTGCGGGAATATTACTGATAAATTTCAAGACGACGAAGAACATGCTAAAGTTAAGAAAGAAGGTGGAATGTAAAGGAAAGTTTCACCTGATGAACAACACCTAATTTGGAATAAGCAAGAAAGGAAAATACCAATTTCAAAAACTACAATTACAAAATATGAAACCTATAAAAATGTACAGTACCTAGAAAAATTAATACAGGTTGAAAATTATTAAGATTTTGGTTAATTCTTTGGAACAGAAAACAGTCCGTTTTACAATATTCAACATTTATACCGACACCCGGGCTAAAAAACGTTTCCCGAAAAATACGGTTTGTTAAACCTTATTCAATAATTTAATTTCTATATCAAATTAATATGCTAATAATATCAGTAAATATGCACTAATCGTATTTTAAATGAAATTGTAACATTTTTACATTGTTTTGAGTATTTAACAAATGTATAAAATAATATTAATTTTTTAAAGAATAAATGTAAACCTATATTTCAAAATCTAAATATATAGTTTTGAACAAATATATTTACTGTGCCAGAATACCAAATAAAATTAAAATGTATGTAAAACAAAATGTTAGTATATTTATACAAGTTTTTTAAGCAATTTCCACACAGATTTACCACACTTAAGGCAAATTACCTTGTTGCACTTAAGAACTTGCATGCAATTTTCCTTTTTTGGCAGGAGGGCACATTGACCAAGTCTTTCTCATTTCAGGGTGGTCACTGGGCACTGTGGTTCTTGGACATGTCTCTCTCGATGCTCACGTGGCAAGTCATTCACGAAAGTCTTCTTTATGGCTTCTTTCACATCTCTTGGAAGACTCGGTGTAGCTAGTCTCTTCTGAAGGTGGTGAACAATAAGTCTGCATCCTAGCTCTTCGCTAAATTCAAAACGAGTCATTACAGGTGTGTCTGTATAGCTCATGTGCAAAATGAAGCTATTGACAATGTCAATATTTAGTATTTTGCATAAAATCGCCAGAAGTTATTGCCTGTTATTTCTACCTTTTACGAATGTAGCACATTTCATGTCGAATATATCGACACCATATTTTGTGCAATTTTATTAGAAGATAATTTATGGCTTTCTTTTTTTCCCCATAATTCTCAATGGTGTGGTGCATTGAAGATGATACTAAAACAGTTCAGTTATTTTTTTTAAAGCTGAAAAATTTCACATTCCCCTAAAATCTATAAAGAAAAACATACCCGGTCTTTCAGGATGTTGTAGGGTTTCTTCAGCAATTTTTGGAATCTTCTGAACGGTCACCATGAAGGATCGAGTAGATGTGATCACTAAAATTTGGATCACACGGATCAAAGTTTTCGTCGTCGATTTAAACAATCCATTGTAGTTCACCAATTTTTAACCAAATGTTCTTTAATCTATTAATGTAAAAAATACCTAGAGAAATTTATATTTAGCAACAGGTAAATACCATAACTGGATCATTTTAAAATAGTAATAACAAAAACAAGAAGCACACACGCTTTTAAATATCGATCGATAGAGAAAGAACGCCACGCAGAAACTGAACAATAAACGCCATGCATTCGGTGAAGGGTGGCGATAGACAGTGTTGCCAATATTAGCAAATAAAATTACATTATGTATAAGTAATGTGGCTAAAAGTTGTTTAGAGCTACAGCAACATCTACAACACCCTGAAATATCTAGCTGAATATTTGTGCGCAGTTCGCGGTAACACTGTTTATATGCTAGAAATGTGAATCACGTTTATGTATTGATATTATGTGTATAAGGAGATTAACCTAGTGTTGACCAATAAAGGAATAATTTTATCTTATCTCGTCTCATTTTACAATCACTCTGTATCATTATAAATACGTTCTACGAAATCATAAGTCAGTGATTGCACCTTCTTAACAGTAAATCTATATCGTTAGAGAAACCATCATCGGCATTTCATGTATTCATATTATGGTCATGGAGATGGCTAGACTACTACGACCCTAAACGTTTGGTTCTGCGAGTATACTCGTTATATTATATGAGTTAAGTTCCATGCATTGACATTATGACTGTGGAGGCGATTAGACAAGTACGACCCTAAACGTTTGGTTCTGCGAGTATACTCGTTATATTATATGAGTTAAGTTCCATGCATTGACATTATGACTGTGGAGGCGATTAGACAAGTACGACCCTAAACGTTTGGTTCTGCGAGTATACTCGTTATATTATATGAGTTAAGTTCCATGCATTGACATTATGACTGTGGAGGCGATTAGACAAGTACGACCCTAAACGTTTGGTTCTGCGAGTATACTCGTTATATTATATGGGTTAAGTTCCATGCATTGACATTATGACTGTGGAGGCGATTAGACAAGTACGACCCTAAACGTTTGGTTCTGCGAGTATACTCGTTATATTATATGAGTTAAATTCTATGCATTGACATTATGACTGTGGAGGCGATTAGACAAGTACGACCCTAAAAGCTTGGTGCTGTGGGTATACTCGCTATATTATATGAGCTATGTTTCATGTACTTAAATTATGGTTGTGGAGCTGGCTAAACTATTACGACCTTAAAACTTGGTTATGTTAGTATAATCGCTATATTATATAAGCTAAGTATCATGTAATTACATTATAGTTATAATTGTGGTTAGACTAGTTTGACCCTAAAAGCTTGGTTCTGTGAGTTTAGACATTATATTATAATATATTGTTATTGTGAGTTGTGTCATGTATTAAATTATGGTTATGGATGTGACCGGATTATAACGACCCTAAAAACTTAATTTTTCGAATATGATCGTCATATTATCTGAGCTGGTTCATGTATTTAAATTAAGTTTATAGAAGTGACTAGACTATTGCTACATTAAAACCTTGGTGATTATACTCGCTATATTATCTGAGCTAAGTTACTTGTATTAATATTATGTTTATGCCAATTGCTATGCCTGTACAGTCCAAGAATCTTGGCACAATGAGTGTGCTCACTATACAATATTTGTACATCGTACAAGAAACAATGTCAACGTTCGTGTGGTATCAGATCTACTGAGTTATGGACATAGCTTTAAAGGTTACACTAGTATAATAAGCTCCCCTTTATACCGTATATAGGAAATTGATTAAATAAACTTAAAAATCATAAATTTTAACATATTATAACCGATGACACAAACCGGGAGCAGGAGCTGCAGCTAGGCGTCGTTGCGCAGTGAACAAATTAGTATATAGTTAGCCTAGGAGTACACGTGTGTCCCCCTGTTCCCCGACATTAATATTTTTATGTTAAAGTTATATCATATTTTTGTACCATTTTTGTACCTTTTTGTAATACCAATAAATAATTTTGTACCACAATAGTTTATTAATAAACTACTATGTATAAACCGGGGAATAGGTAGACACTTGCACCCGACATTAATATTTTTATGTTAAAGTTACATCATATTTTTCTACAATTTTTGTACCTTTTTGTAACACCAATTGATAAATTTGTACCACACTGGTTTATTAATAAAAGTACAATATATAACCGGGAAACAGGTAGACACTTGCACCCGACATTAATATTTTTATGTTAAAGTTATATCATATTTTCGTACCATTTTTGTACCTTTTTGTAATACCAATTGATAATTTTGTACCACAGTCGTTTATTAATAAGAGTACAATATATAACCGGGGAACAGGTAGACACTTGCACCCGACATCAATGTTTTATGTCATGGAAAATCTACTTTCGTGTCTTATCGACCCTAGTAAAATCTAATAAGTAACATAGAACTTGCTCTATACTCTTCCCAATAAGGAGGTATGTAATATATCGGTATCCACACAACTCAACACAACTGTGTGAATATTGCAAGGCCAAATCCAGCCAAGGTCCAAGACGGCCGAAGCGACGTGCCGCTGGACAACGGAAGGCCATCTGGAGGGTTTTATGGTCTTATTGCTGTCAACAGTAGAGATATCCTTCATAATATATGAGGGTTGCAGGTGTTCCCCGGTTGCTCCCAATCTACAAAGATTGGTCTTTCCATTCACTTCCAGAATTTTTAAAACGTTTCATTTATTAAAAATACAAGAACTCCTTACTGTCTCAATTACTAGGTTTTTCCTATCAAACCCATTCATAAGTTTAGACCTACACTGAAGTATTCATTCCAAATTTAGAGGTAAAGAAATATGTTACACTTTTATTTATACAGTATTAGCCATAATAAACAGTACTGAAACTGAATAAGCTGTAGTTGCCTTCTCGATCAACTGATTCAATTGTCGATAGTTGCCACGGCTTCGTGTTCATTACTCCTTTCTTATTTGAGGTTTTTGCTAACATGGTGCTAACAACGGTAGAGAAAGTTTTTATAGTAAAGATTATTTTCGCTCATACGGGAATTGGACGTGCGGGTGGGCCAAGCTTGTCACTGCATTACGTTTTTAGGAACATTTCTACAAAAACCCGCCTAGTAATACTGTGATTCTTAGTGTTGTTGAAAAATGTCGAACAGGTAGTGTTTTGACACAACGAAAGGGCTTTTCAGGTCGCCCAACTACTGTCTGTACAAATGAAAACAACGGAAGAGTGTTGCAACAAGTGTTACAGTCACCGAAAAGAAGCCTAATGCGAGCATCTCTTAAACAGAATATTAGCAATACGTCAATGCGAAGAATGTTCAAAAACATTGGTGTTTTCCTCTACAGGATACAAACTGGACAACCTTTGAACTATAGAAACAAACTAGCCAGAGTTCAGTACTGTGCTTCAATGTTAGTAATAATGCTATGAAGAACCTGAATTTCTGAGTGATGTATGGTTTACAGATAAATGTCATGTGCACCTAAATGGTTTTATAAACAAGTAGACAACACGTTTCCTTGGATTTGAATGTCCTGACATTGTTGTAGAGAGGCCACATCATTGTAAGCGTGTAACCATTTAGTGCGCTGTGTCTGGGAGCAGTGGCGTAACGAAGGGGGGGTCCAGGGGGTCCGGCCCCCCAAAATTTTAAGACATATTAAATAATAAAGCATGGAGCAGGAGAAAAAGGGAGAGTTATCATTACTCTTGTCTATAAACATTAAATTGATTGATTTAATTGATTAAAGTGACTGTTGTTAAACATATAATTGTCCTTTCGTTTAAATCAAAGTATCAAACGATACTTTTGGACTCGGCCTTTCGGATAGTGTATTGTAATCATGGTATTTCTACAGGGCGCGGTCACGTGACGTTGCAAAGTAACCTGAACCGTAACACGGCGAACAGATTAAATTAGCGACCACTGCTTAGAATGAAGTTGCGACGTTGATTTTAGGTGTGATTAAACTGTAGACATGTATATAATTATCGAAAAAATATAAAAAATCACTTTCGGTCGGAAAATACTCTTGAAAAACTCTACTGATTAGAACTTCAACTAATGTGGACTTCAGTGATTGAGGTAAACGTAGTGTTTTCGATTGAGTTAGGACGCCAATTATGCTATCATTAAACTGTACACTGTACCTATATAATTATCGAGAAAAAAATCACTTCAGGTCGGTAAATACCGAAGAAAAGCTCTCTACAGATTCAAGTTTTGACGATTTTGGATTTCACTGGTTGAGTGGTTGAGGTAAAAGTAGTACTTAGAATTATGTCAGGACGATGATTTTATCACAATGAATCCTTCCGACTATCTTATTTTAGAACTAATAGAAACCGTTAGTAGTTCAAGTTTAGTACAGTGCGTACTTAAGGTACGAGACCTGCCGCATTCATTAAAGGTCAATGAAAGAGAATTTATCTTACGTGGATGTATCGGTTTTATTGGTTCAGACAATATAAGAGATGTGGGACACTATGTAACCTATGCGCAAAGGAATGATGGAAAATGGGAAACGTATGATGACTTACAGAATAAAATAATTCCTACAGTAACGAAAGACAACATTAAATGCCAACTCGTATTATACACCATTTAAAATCACAATTATGTAATAAAATACTAAGTAATGTAATACTAAAGGTTCTGTACTTGTATTGTGCTCTGTAGTTATTAATAAGTTAAAATATGTTTAACTAATATTTGTGTAGCCTATTATTTTTAAAGTTCAATAATATAATATTATGTTCAATAAATTATATTACAACTGCTCAACTAAATGTTCATAAGTTGTCTATCGTTATCAGAATTGTATTGTACATTTAGTTTTAATTAATTTTATATTTATAATGTTTTAAAGTTAATGTATAACATTATTATTATTATATTAACATATGTTGAACAGAGAATGGTGTTAAAAATTTGGTGTACTATGTATGTAATTGTTTTATTCATTTATAAAATATTTAAATATTCAATACGAATAGATAGTAGATATAATGAAACATGATATATTCTTATTGTTTGTATTGCAAGAGATGGTAGTTTATTAAATAATTTATTTTCATTCTCTAGTATGGTAAATTTATTAAAATTGTACATGTTTATCGTTTAATTAAGGGATTATGTTGTCTTGAACACATCAAAAAGTGGTTAAAGATTATATTTTTGCTATTTGTAAAACTGCTGTATTACAAAACAAATTAGAATTTAAAAAGCGATATGTATATTACCACCAATAAACTGTACATAAATTAAAAACTGTGTAATGTTTTTTAATAATATTTGCCGACGTCAGATAGTGGTCTCCATTTATTCACAGTCTCAAGCACATCAACTTTTTAGATTTGTACTTCGATAATGAAGTAGTCCTAAAATATTAATAGCTCGTGTTGAGTGTTAAAAAAGTAGTATGACAACGTAAAACAAATTTTATTACTTAATTTGTGGACCACGACTGTAAGTGTCTGTATGTTCCCTGTCTGCAGATTATTACTTTATTAATGGTCCAATAATAATAAAATAAATTAATTCGTTTAATCATTCTTATTATCGACCAAGGATTGAGTGCCCCTTTGTTTCCTTATTGGTAAATACCTATGATGGTACAACAACTTTATAATGCTGTACACAATAGTACATAAATGGTACTAAAATATGATGTAACTGTAACGTAAAATATCAAAGTAAGGTCTAACTTTTATTTAGTTTATATAGTAATTTATTAATAAACTAGTCTTGTACAATATTGTTCATGGGTGTTACAAAGAGGTACTAAAAAGGAACAAAAATATGGTATTAAATTAACAAGAATGTTAATTTGGAATGCAAGCTACTAATTCCCCGGTTACATATTGCATTTTATTAATAAACGAGTGTGGTACATCATTATTTATTGGTATTACAAAACGGTACAAAAATGGTCGAAAATATAATGTAACTTTAACATAAAAATGTTGATGTCGGGTGCAAGTGTCTACCTGTTCCCCGGTTTATACATAGTGCTTTATTAAAAAACTATTGAGGTACAAAATTATTTATTGGTATTACAAAAAGGTACAAAAATATGATATAACTTTAACATAAAAATATTAATGTCGGGGAACAGGGGGACACACGTTAAAAGTACTCCATACAATCCGTCATAAGTTAGTGGAATAATTTTATTTATCCCCGTTGTAGTATTCTTTCGGAATTACTCGAGTATTATATGTGGTGTTTGCAGGTAATATTAGCCCAGAATACTAGTTGACGCCATACATTTGGCGAGACGCGTGTCTATATAGGTTCGACGATGCAGATCCCGTCCAAAACTAAAATAGGATCTTTTAAAATTCCAGTCAATGTCCGCTCTAAGTTTATAAGTAATATATTTTTGTAAATGATCTGAAATGTTATCCCAGAACCGTTTATTATACTAACTAGAGCTAGGGTTAAATAAATGGCACAAATCTTTGAACCAAGATACGAGCCCTGGTCCCTGGAGTAATAAAGTGAAATATGAACAGCTCAGCTTTCAGGGACTAGGGTTATGCTGTAAACTGATCTACAGTGTCATTCTACCCTTTCTATATTGGGTACTGAATAGCGATTTCATGTAACAGAATTGTTTTTAATAGGTGCAATAGGTAACTTAAAACTTTTAATTTATGTTAAACATTATCTTAGCCTGAATAATTAATACAACCTAATAGGTGACTGGTAAACTGTTAAACAAAACCTAGCTGTGCTTTCATAAGGTATAAGTGCAGGGGTCGAAAATTGCTACCCTTTATTTACTAATGCACTTTTTAGTAATTTATCCTCAAAACATATACAATTTTAAAATGCTACTTTATTCAAGATTTAAACTTCATAAGGGACAAAGTTAAATTTTATCTACACGAAGAACGAATCTTAACTCCTTTCTCTACAAAACTCATAAATAAAAACTATCGTTCTGCACTAACAGTTTCAAGGAACACTGCAGGGAGAATTTTAGAAACAAAAAACTGTTTATAATATAACGTCTTATTTGTCAATAACTTATTAATTAAGAACCTTTTTCCTGTAAAATTATGTTTTATATATTTATCAGCTTGTTAAATTTATCTACAAAGATTATGAATTGCATTTTTACGTTAATAAAATAATGCGTACGTAATAAACACAACATAAATCCATGTTAATATCCATGAAATAACGTTACTCTTTCCAACCATGCATTATTCCAACATAGTTCATTAATTAATACAGCTGGCAGCCAGACAGATGTGCGACAAGAATGGGAACATTAACCGTCGCCTGCTAACACTACAATCCATTGGCCTCAGACACAGCTTTACTGTGCTCATATGAAACAAAGCATTTTAAAATGTTCGTATTAAAACCTTACTCTACTATTCAATACCAATTTGCACTTTATAAATACACATAATGGTTTTAAATACTCGTCCCATCATTTTTTTTTATATTCGTAAAATATAAAGGGTCTTTATTAGCAGTTAAGAGGTGTGATAGTCTAAAGCTGTTATAGTCACCCGTTCCATCATCTCATTCATTAAAAAGGTAAAATATTGATAACGCAGTTAATAGTGTTAAAGATATTAATGTCACATAAGGCATACTTTTAGAATAAAGACTCATTGTCCGATTAGAGACCCAATTTTTAATTTCGTCTCATTTAAATTTTAAGATTTTATAACAGAATATTAGAGGATTGCATTGTAAAATACAGGGTGAGGCAGAAAGGATGAACGGTTTTCAAAAAAGCAATATGTCGTTACCTGTGCATAAAAAAACATTTATTTACAGAATAATATTCACATGATCTTACCATTTTAGAAAATTAATGTTTGAAAACAACATCTGACAGGTGACGGCCGTTTTCAGCGATGCAATTTACAAGCCGCTCTCGGAAGTTGGCTTCTACTCTTTCTAACATTGCCCTGCCAATTTGTTCGACTTCCACACGAATTGCTTCCTTTAGTTCTTGAAGTGTACGTGGTTTATGCTGGTAAACACGTGACTTGAGGAAACCCCACAAGAAGTAGTCACACATGGACAGGTCTGGGGAACGAGGAGGGCAATCAATGTCACCAAACCGAGAAATGATGCGACCACGAAAAACAGCCCGAATTGCTTACATTGAATTTCTTACTGTGTGAGCTGTCGCCCCGTCCTGCTGAAACCATACTTGCCGGATAGGAATACGTTTTCTTCTTAGTTCAAGTAGGAAGAATTCAGTGAACATCTGTCTACAACGTTCCGAGGTTACATTTACAGTGGTCCCGTTGTCGTCTTCAAAAAAGTATAGACCAATAACAACTGTACTGCTCACATGCTCACAGCACACCAAACTGTCAACTTGGGACTGTGTAACGGTCTCTCATGCATTAATTTTGGATTTTCATCTGACCAATAACGAAAGTTCTGCTGATTAACGGTACCATTCAAATGAAAATGTGCTTCATCTGTCGTAAACAAAATGATGTTTTCATTTTGGTCAAGTATGGCCTTCATTTCTCGAGCAAAATTTAGCCACTTTACATAATCGCCAGGATTCAATTGTTGAACAATGGCAATTTTGTAGGGATGAAATCCTAGATCGTTATGTAAAATACGCCTTACTGACCGATTACTGATGTTCAGTTCAGAAGAATGTCTCCTAGCAGATCGACCAGGACTACGGAGTATGGCTTGCCGAACTCTTTCCACATTTTCTGGAGTGCGTACAGCGCGATGAGCCCCTGGCGGTCGTTTATTCATCACTGTTCCTACTGAACGAAATGATTGAACCTAACGTAAAATGGTGTTACGAGTGGGTACACTGTTATTTCTCGCAAGATTGAAATGACGACGAAACTCGCGCTGAACTGCAACAATACTCTCATTATTACGAACAAAACTGTCGTAAGTAAACACACGGTGTTGCACACTCCGCGACTCCATGATGACGACTAAACAATGACTAGACAAAATGGTATGTTCTACCGAACACATGGCCACTTCAGTCGCCCCACTCCCACTACCCAGATCAGAATACTATCTGTTCTAAAAACATCCATCCTTTCTGCCTCACCCTATATATTAGCTCTAGGGTTAGCTGTTAGACGTGAATGTTTAAATCGCATGTATTAGTAAAAAGTGGCGTAATACAAATGATGAAAATGAACTCTTTCCATTAATGGCTGTATCGTAACTTCAAGATCTATATAGGTCTTCTTAATAGATGACGAATTTGTCAATCTGCTTTTTAATCAATAGCAAATTCAATTGGAAACTCAAATAAAAAATTAAGTCATTTAAGATGGTGTTGATCTTTACTGTAATATATTAGATGTAAGGTATTCCTGTAATAAAACTACAGTAATGTATATATGTATATACAATTTCCGAGAACTCCTTATGCCTTCTTTCAACCATTTCATGCAATATATGCAATAAAAATCTAATTATAAATAAAGAATGAAAAGAGGGAAATAAATTGCTTCTTTACAAATGCAATAACTGATCCGTTTCCTAGCGCGCAATAAAACAACAGTCCTTTGAACTGTAGCTTTTAGTAGAAATTATAAATGTAAGTTATACAAAACTAAAAAAACCTTAATCAGAAATATGAACAATGAAAACGAAAAAAACTATAAATCATTAGACAGTATTAGATTAAACATTAAATGTAGAAAATCCTATTAACGTTCATATTTATCATAATTAAAAGACATCTAAGGTTACTAATATTTCCTTTTACCAACTGATTTTAAAGTATGACACTATAAACACACGATAACCATAACAACAATAGCAGCATGAAAAATTATTAATCACAAATGCTTGTTCAAGAATACTAACTCTAATAAACAACCTTAAAAACTAGTATCGTTTAATTGATTCCCATGTTTAGGCTAAGCTTCTTTCAGAAATTTCTCAGCAGCCACTAGTCCATTCCGTTTTAAAAAATAAAAAATTACTATACTTAATGATCTACCACAATTTTACATAGTTAAACGTTTGAATTTGAGCAGGTATGGGATGTTTTATGATGAAATGCACGTCGTTTCATATAACTTCAAATTAGCTAGTGACCAGGTGTCAGTATTATATTTGTGAGCCATGGCTTATAATTTAAGTATATTTCTTCAGCTTTATCTCCGTTAAAATGTAAAATTTTATGTTCGCTACTAATTAAACAATTTAATGTCCAGTTCCAATGCATATTCTTAGTTATATGGCGTATTTCTAAAAAGTTAGGAAGGCGAACTTCGGAGAGTTCAATTGCTTTTTTTAAGTAAATAATAATCATATTAAGTGTGGAATGTATATTATACATGTACATATATATTATATATATATATATATATATATATATATATATATATATATATATATATGTATATGTGTATGTGTGTGTGTGTGTGTGTGTGTATGTGTGTGTGTGTGTGTGTGTGTGTGTGTGTGTGTGTGTGTGTGTGTGTGTTCCCAAATATATGTTAGAGATCACATCATAAATGTGCTTGAACTTTCTTCCAGAGAAAGAGGATCGGGTCTTTTTAAACATTCCTGCACCAGTTGATCAATTGAGGAAATATTCACTATTTTTTTAATTATTTTCACTACTATGTAAATAACTGCTTTATTTCCCCGTCAATGAAATAAAAACTAGACAAATTAAAGAATCTTGAATGGGCTATCATCAACCGACAAAATAACTCAAGTGATCAAAGACAAAGAAAACAAAAATTAGGGATCGTCTCATTAGCAAACCTACACAGGTGGCTGAAGAGTTTAACAATTTTTCGCCCATACTTGTATAGCAGACCAACAACCAGTAAACCCTTGGCCCCAAACGGCCACCCTCCAGCTGAAGTAAGGGCCAATCTCTCAATGGCTCTGGTAACTGTCACTGTGGAGGAATTTATAGTCGTGTCTTTCAAAACTTTCCAGCCATGAAATCAAATGACAGGTTTTATATCAATGTGGCTCCTAAACAAGTGTCTCAGGCATATTATAGTGTGTCCACTTACAAAATTAATTAACAATTTATTAGAATAAGGCTGCTTTCCATTACCTCTGAAAATTGCCAAGATGACCCTGTTCTTAAAAAAAAGGAGATTGCTTCTTCAAAAATTGGAATCGCACGGTGTTCGGGGTGTGTCGCATATGTGGCTGAGTTCTTTCCTGTGTGGTCGAACTCAGGTCGTCAGTGTTTTTGGTCAGACCTCCGGTTCCAAAATTCTAAGCTATGGTGTCATTGAGGGATCAATAAACGGTCGTCTTATCTTCCTGATATACGTGAACGACATTGGCTTATCGCTACAACACGACACGACTCTCTGCATCATTGGAAATTGTAAATCTGAGCTCAAAATACAATCATTTCAAGAATTTAATAGTTGCTTGCAAAGCTTTAATCAAATCAACCTGAAAATTAATTCGATTAAGTCAAATTTCATGCATTTCTGCCTGAGACCCATGGAAACCATGAGTGGCCCAGGAGTAATGTTGGAAGATAACATGCTCAAAGAAGGCTGTTCCACATATTTCTTTGGAATTCACCTTGATCGAGGTTTGACATGGATCTCGCACGTGGAAATAGTCTGCTCAAAGTTGTCTTCTGCAATCTTTGGCTTGAGAAGTCTGTCCGTATACTGCCCAATTCAGGTATTGATGACCGCATATTATTGACCTATCTCCCCCCACCTTCCATATGGAGTAAAGCTCTGGGGCTTATGTGCAAATGTAGATTTATGAGATTATTTCGACTCAAAAAAAGGTTGTTAGAACATAAAGACCTGCGTTCAAAGAGTTGCAGATATTGACTTTTCCCTGCCTCTACATCTTCGAAACTTTGTCATTTTGGTAGTCTAAATGTGCTTAACAAGGGGCTGAGACATTCACAGTCACAACACCATAAACAGGAATAATCTCCGTACTGGTAGGCACAGGACGGTAACCTTTAAACACTTGCCCTCGCAAATAGGTGTTGTACTATTCAATAATCTGCCAAACGCACTCAAAATTCAAGAAATTCCCAAGTTATCTAAGACTCGGTCAAACAAATTCTAGTTTTAAGGGCTTTTTATAGCGTCGGCGTGTTCCTGGCATTAAACTGGGAGACTAATAATTTCGGAGAATGATAATAACCTGGTGTCGGAGAGGGAAATAATTGGCGAGCAGATGGAAGCTGAATGAATTTTACTGTGTATGTTCGACTGGTTGAGTAAGTGATAAGTTTTTTTTTTATTTTAAATTATTAATTGACATTTGCTATACAATTCATGTAATTGTCTGACAGCAATAAACATATTATTATTATTTTGTACCGCCAATCTTTATTAACTTTTAATCATCTTCTTAAATAAAATACAAAGTAACGCAATCAAAGTCTAGTTTTTAAATCTTTTGTTGAAGACTTGTTGCCGAAGGGGATAAAATAACAATATTTTTTACGTTGGACGTTCACAGTTGGACGTTGACTCTACTACCACCAAAGTTACGTCTACCTGAAGCATCTAGTTGATCATTGACAAATAATGGAATATTACTATATAATATTACTATATGTGGCCCATTTTTATATCAAAATTACTTGCTACACCTTTTTTCAATAAAACCAAATTTTTTGGACACAGTTTGATAACTATTTAAAATATTGAGCGATTTACTGGACAGTTCTAAGCTACATGAGCATTATGCTGGACTCAAAAAAGTATATTCAATGGTTTGTATGTTTTTAGTTTTATGTGCATGGCCAACTTAAGATTGTGAGAGTCCTAAGTTAAATTATTTAATTTTTTGTCAGTTTTAGTTCGGCTTACGATACTATTGATAGAGAGTCATTTATTTATAAACTATCATGCTAAGAAACCTAATTATAATGACAGGTTATTTCAACGAAGTTTTAATTCTTAGGTATACGCCACCACTTTCATGTCAAAATGTGGTAATTTCAATTTAAGTAATTTTAGTTCCAATCCATATCTTAACCAATCTTTAGTTAAAAAATTATACATAAAAACCGGCCGAATCAGTAATAAACTTTCTCAGGGAAGTGAAGTGGTGGAGTACTGGGGCTTGATTGGCTGAAGCCATATATAAAAACGTACCCCTCTTGTTTTTGCTAATGATGAAGCTCGAGCAATTACTGATCAATTTTCCAATCAGCAGTCGAGATAGTAGATTCTTCATCATTGGCAGACCTATGACAACAGAGAAGTTAGCGTTAGATTATACAAACCTTGCAACATATAAGGGACCGTTTGAGTTAAATAACACTCTTAAACATACTTCACTTTTAATGTACCCCAACATAATTTTATGTCACTCTTACAGTACACGTAGCACATACTTGTTAACAATAGATCTACATAGACTAATTAATATAAAAAAACAATGGCCTACCTTTACCTATAACTTCGCTTCCTTAAAAACTACATGATCAATTAAAACCAACCAAAAACTTGTGAGAATATTTGGGAGGGATAGATTTCCTTCTGCAAGTCTTACACTTGGTTATTTGATGCATTATTTTCTTAACCGTGGCCTGAAAGCCTAGCAAAGTATTGCATAGTGTAACGTATATTATTATTATTTAACATTATTTATATATTTGATGTTGAACCCACACAGAACCCAGACCTTATAAGGACATCTGACGCCACGCAATACGCTGCACTGATCATGGCAAGCTAAACAAAGGGTGCATCATCCTATCCATTCTGTGTTGTTAGTGCCTGATCTATAACGTGCCGGAAGATCTGCCCTGGGTTGTTACAAGATCCGACAGCTCCATCCGCTCTACACAATAGGGAGAAATGTGGGCTGAGCCGCATTAACGGAAGATAATTAAATACAGTGTATAAACTACAGCCTAACTCCGTCATAAACCGATATGTATGTAAATACCCTTAAGATGTAAATTGTCTTTAACATGTAACATGAATAGAGGTAAATTTACGTTGAGAAACTTCTGTAAAACTATGGTTACCTGACAAAGACGACATCCGAATTAATTAAAATTAGACGGGATAGGTAACAGAAATTAAGGTTACATAGTATAACTAATGGAGATTTCGAAAATGTTTTGTTAATTTTAAATAAGGATACCCCCGATCAAGTTTACTGGGATCCATGAAATTACAGAAATCTGAAACTTAAGCGTTGCAAGCATGTCGTTTTTAGGCCCAATAAAATAAGATACTATTTTTACCATAATAATAGCTATTTTTACATTTAAATTGAAGACCTTCAGATGTATTTTGTAAATTCTTACTATCCATGTTAAGATGCATTAAGTTGTCACTATTACTGTAGTTATTTTGTTCTAGAGCCTAATGCAGTAATGTACTGTAATTGCGATTTCTCTTAATCACTATTATGACCATCAGGAGCATTTGTGAAGATCTCACGATTCATATACGGGTATCTGCAAAAACTGTTCTATCGTAAGTCTATTGTTCCTCGGCATTATATATTGAAGTACGGTAATGGGTATTTCTTCTGACCATACACGTTATCCATTCTAAAGTACTTAACAGAATTTAGAAAAGGTTTTGTTTGTGTATTTAAATATATTCAGTGATTTTAAATCTAAAACTTTCTATTCTACGTTATAACTAATAATTTAACATCTTGAAATATTCCAGAACAATGTATACTGACAATAACAAAAAAAAAAACTATAAACCGTTCATATGTTTGTTTTTATTCAACTAGATTTCACTTATGAAAGTCATAGAAAACATAAAAAGATTTCATGGATGTGTATGCTTAAACTAGTTATTAATAATTTAAAAGATATTCAGTAAATATGCCCACATGGATATGCCACGCGAAGTCAGTAGAGAAGCCATCCCCTAGTCTATTATTATACCTCTTGATTGTCTTTCATTAACGTATTCATTGGAGTGTTCCGTGCAAATTGTTTGGTATGCATACGAAGTAAGTAAGTAAACCGTTGAATAGTTTAGTGACAGTATACGCAGTGTTTATTATAACCTACTGTTATTTATTATATCTTATTAATTTTTGACACATCATATAAATTGTTATTACTTAACCACAACTCACGAAACCTTCAAGCTATTTACACAAGAGGGGCTAGCAACGTCATTTTATTGAATATATTATTACTGCTGCATAAAGTTAAATATATATTGTTCATCGTTGTTTTGCCGATAAGTTTCCGTTTTTAAATATCAAAGTATTAAAATGCAGTGTTGGTTAACAAATAAAATTTAATAAACAAAGTATTTTTTTATAATGCAGTTAAAGTATTAAAAATTTACACCTCAGTAGTATAATAACATAACTATTTACCTTTGATGAAATTATCTTATGCATATTATAATGCAAAAAATCAGATTAAAATATAAAATCAGTCGTGAATCTCATGAAATTAAAGATATTGTGATCATAACGCAATGGCAAATCTTTTGTTTTACAAGAAAGATTTGTTTAAAAATTTCAGACATGGTTTTTAATACCATGATGAAAATAATTCTTAAATTAATAAAAATACTTTTACTACTATACCTATAAAAAGCAAACTTTAAACTTCATTAATTAAATGTTTGATTTTGCACAGCTTTTAAGATACTGCTCTCTACATAAAATGTGACTCATGTCTCAGACCACAGAGCTTTAAAGTCTTGATTAAATAATGTTTTATTTCTTTAATAATTTAAAATATGTATGGAAGCGGTAGCTTTCTATAGTTTTGTACCCATTTTAAAACTACCATTTTAGCAACCATTTCTCTTACTACTTTTTAATTTAAAGTTATGGTCAGTATCAGATTTAACGGGACCATTATAACAAAAGCTCACAAATTAATAACACCTCTGTACGTCGGCAACAGGAACTTTTAACTCTCAGTTATTTAATATTTTTATCCTAATGACTTAACGAACATTGCAATACTATATGTACCATGAAATTCTGCTAGGTATATTTAAATATGTAGTTTATGACCACAACCAATATAAATTATCAATGTTTTCATGTTCATACCATTTCAAAATATTGCTATCGCATTAGTTTTGGAATATCTCAGTATCATTGTAGAGAGCTATGTGCATTACAAACTATAAGATCAAAATGTCGTTGATGAATATGAGTGTTCTCTCTATAGCGAGACCAAAATATTGAATATTTAATTGTGATAACAATTTTCCCACGTGATATCGAAGAGAACACATTGAATATCATAATGAAAACTGTCTTGAAATTCCTAAAAATATGAGTTGTGGCTAATTTCTGGTCTGCACTTAAGAATATTTCAATGTACCCGGGTTTTTAAGTTAAAAGGGAAGGGTTGCGTTTGTAAACCCAATCCAGACATTGGTATTTCGTAACTTTGAAGATATCTGGGTTCTGTCTTGCGTTTCACTTTTTTCTCGTATACTACTAGACTTTCTAGATCTTATTTTCACTTTAGTTCTGAGGAAGGCTGTGTGCATCTCGTGAGTACGGAGTGATTGATATTTTCTGGTTTGCATGGAAATGTTCCACAACTTGACGTTAAATTGCAGCGAAACACCCTAAGAAATTTAATATTATACGTAACATTTAAAACTGTGAAAGAATATTCAATTGTTATTAGTTCAGAATCAATACGTCGAAAAGATCCTTATCTAACTGAAGAGCTACTGCCATTCTATATTGCATATTAATATTTCCACAGGATCCCATCGCATCTCTGTTTATCGTCCACTTCCAGAGTTAATGGAATCGCCTGTGGAGAGCGAGAGACACACATCTCCTAATGTTATAAATTTGGATTGTTATGTTCTTATCTCATTCAGTGAGAATAAAATATTTCATACTATTTTTCATGGCTGCATAATCTTATCATTATACTCTGGATTAAAACATAAATTACTTGGAAAATAATTCGGAGGGTAACAAATACTGTTGCTAAGATATTAACACAGATCATTAGCTAAACAATCCAATTTAATTATCATTTTAGAAAAATTTTGATTTTAACATACATTCTATAATATGATGATAAATTATTAAGAAAAAGCCACATAGATGAATCTCAAGTATAATCTAATCATGTATATTTGTCCAAAAAAAAATAGTTAAAATGTTGCAATGTGGAATTACAATAATGATTACAATCATTAAATTACAATTTAAAACGCACATAATAACACGTTTATTTAAATTTTTAGAATACAGTCACATTATGCATGGAACTAAGTTATTAAAAGTAAGTTACGATCATATAACATATTTTCTGTACTGCTGCTTATGACAAGTTCACACAAATATAGGTACGAAGTTACTTTTACAAATAACTTTAACGTAAAGGATTCTTGTAACAACGGTTTATTATTAAAATTGTCATCTTCATTAACATATGTAATGTACAGCAGTTTATAAATAGATTTATATATATATATATATATATATATATATATATATTTGTCTAGTTTACATAGTTTTTATTAACTTGTACAGTAAATATTTTGTTAATACTTAATTTTTATTGAAATTTACATTTAGTACGACCCATAAACATTTCAAACATTTTTGTTAAATTCTTTTATAAAATGAAATTTGGTATCAATAATATTGGCCTTCAATTTGAAGCGTGTTTTGTTGAACATTTATTTCGTGCTTTTTAGACAGCAATTAGCTACGTACTTTATTGGTAAAGGCAACATATGTTGTAACACGTGCTGTTAAAATATCTGCGCCACTATTGAAATATTGATGTTTAACACCGTAAACTTTAATTTATTTATATTGTAAATGTGTTAAAATGAGCCGATCTTAATCATTGCTGCTGTTACCCACCACAACACTTATTAAGAAAATTTCCCTATAAACTAACTCTTAATTTCTTCTACGTTCCAATTGTTAAGCTTGTTTCCCTAAAAAAAACTAGATCTAGACAACTTCTCAATAACTCCATAACTCAACCACGTTCTATGGACCGCCACTTAGCAACTTACCAAGCCATAAATGTTTTACGGAAGTTCTAGGGTTTAAATTACTGATTTTATCCTGCTAGTAAAGTGATCAGCCATAGAGTTGTCTCTACAGGGGCTTATGCGATTCATCTTTCAGAGCATACTGGTATATATCCTCTTCTATAGAAGCATACGACACAGTACACTGTACAAAACAAATTATTTTCTAATAGCATTAAAACATTATTTGTGAATTAACGCATGCTTGTGGTATTCTAGCTTTGGTGCTTAATCACAGCATATTGCTTGTTATTTTAGTTTTTTCCGTTATATTCATAATTTATTGATTAAGATTATGGAGGGTTTTCTCTCGTCTCTAATCATTTCTTAACAGTATTCTCATGTAGGGATCACAATTATGATAAATGTCACTGAGGTTTTAACATCTACATCGATTGTGACGAATTTTTTTTTAAATGTTCATTTATCAAGAATCGGGATATATTTTAGTTTTATTTATTATGATAATAAAGTATGGAAAAGCTAGTAGTTTTTACATTTCCTTAGGTAAATATTTTAATTTTATTAATTTAAAATCAAAATAAATGTCTTCAGTATAAAAAAACAGAGAAAATGTTGCATTCCATTGTTTTATAATGCTATAGTGGTGAAGAGAAAATCTTCAGTATAAATTTAATGGTTTTCATACAAAAGTATTCATGCATATTGTATAAGAAACATCAATATTTTTTTCCAAAATAATGTTATTACTTTAATAAATATATTTTTTTAATACTCACTTATGGGTAAGCAATATTAATGTTATATTATTTCAAAGTCTTTACTACGAGGTCTAGACTAGTAACCAGGTCTAATGCACTATCTCTATATGGTTTAATAATAGTGTACTAATATTGATGTGTATCTTGAAGGATCTCACAAGTTCATTCACGATGAAATTGCTTCTTGACGTACACATCATGTTATGTATGATCAATCACTTTAATATCCCTCACATACCTTGTTATATTACTTAAACTTCAATTTTTAAAGGCGATGTGTAAGCTGTTATGATAATTGTATATTATATTAAATACCTCTTAAATCCTATAAATGGTTTTTAAAACCCGGTTATAAAATCATATAAAAATTTAAACAAAGTGATTTGACAGTAATAATTAGGCTATACAGTGACCTGCATTATGTAAAAGACAATGAGTACATCAATATTCGAGGGTTTGGGCTACTATAAATATTTATAGTAACTATGATTTTAGTCTCTTTTGCCTCTACAGAACCCATTATGGGGTTTTAAGTGAAAAGAAATCATTTCCTGTAACAAATATCCTTGTGTTACTAACATATCAGTAAGCAGGATTAAAATCACCCTTACTGAAACGGACCATAGTGGAATCTGTATCCATTAGTACAAAGATGAATTACTGAGTAAAACGTAACTGGGCTTATCTCACAAACAAAGAGACATGTACAGCAATATACCATGTACATACTCATGACGAAAACAGGGGACTGGAGATAGAAAAATTCAGATAAACGCCATAAACTCCCCAACACCTTTATCCTTTAAGCCCCCTACAGAGCAGCACCTGTCTCCTCCTTTGTCAGCAGGGTAATTTGTTCTTGTTTACATTACATTATGTTTGAGTGCTCTGTCTTTATATTTCACGGCTTTGTGAATACGGAGATTTACATTTGGAATTTTCGGGCAGTAATGATATTGGATGATAATGGGCAGTAACTTCTTTCTTTGTTCAGTTAAGAGGTTTGGTCTATGTTTAATATTTTTTTATAAATATTTTTAAGATAAATTGCTTTAAGGTATATTTTTTTCTGTAGCCAAAAGCTGAATAAAGTTTGATATTTTTATCCTTGTCATTGAGAAAAACTGTCACCTCATTTATCGTGCTACTGGTAGTATGTAGGAAGCGCAGAGTGTCTGTGAAGGGGTCAATCTTCATATAATATTACAAGGCGTTCGGTAGTTTTAGCGACTATTTCTGAGCCCAGTACTGCAATTCGATTTTCTTGTAATGGAATAAAATTCCTCTCTTTCTCCCAGGTTTCAGTGATTTAGAATAAAAGCAGCTCTCATGCTGAGTAACCCTTACATCTATTGAGACTTATACCTATGTTATTGCCCCAATCCATTTGTATTAATAGTTGCACCCATGTTTTCATCGTGACTAGAATATTCATTTTTTTACGCAAAATATATCTTATTGGATACCTTTTTCTTGGCTGCGTAACAGAGATGATTCTTTTAAAAATTGCAAGATATTGATATTTGCTATTTGATATTATATATGTTATTTTCGCCAAAAGTGAGCAAACTATACGTTTTCTGTCTATCCTAACAAATACATAGGAAAAACTATTTTTAATTGTGTTGAACCGAATAGATTAAACAAATGGGGTTAGAGATCGTGGTGGTCATATTAATAAATATTCGGTATATCAAAGTTTACAAAATAAGTTTAATTATGAAAAATAACATCTATTTGCAAAACGTTAAGATATTAAACTACAATTATGACTTCACACGTTGTTGCTGAATAGACTAATAATGAACTAAAATAATATCTTGGGGGGTAGACTTGATGGTTCAAATTTCCTTTGGAATTTTGTCTGTGAATTTAAATATTTTATAAAACTCTAAAACAACGTCTCTTCATGTTGATGTCGACTCACACCCGCGGCGTCAGCATCTTGGCTCACATTACAGCTGTAGTCACAAAAAGGCATATTATAAGACTGAAAGTCTAGAACATCAATACTAGAAATAGCCTACTCAAAACTACGTGGTCTAACGTGATGTCTGTGTACCAACATAGACATCACCACAACTTATATCTGTATTAATCTGGCAAATAAAACATCTACATAGGTAATTTATTGTACTGTTTACTAATTTACTTTATATTACATTCAAAATAGTGATCTCCCATGAAAGGGGTAATTTATTATACGAAAAATTTAAATTTGACTTACGTACAAAGAGCGCGAAGTGGTAACCGGCAATCTGCGTACTGCTAAACGGTGTAGGAGAGAAAGAATTATTATGCGTGCCAATTAAATTATTATTCCACCAAACATGTAGTTCCAAGAACATCAGAGTAAAATTATACTAACCTATAACGAGTTACAACGTTGCGAAAAAAATATATAAAAAGTCTAAATTACTTATTTACCCGTAGGAGAGCTAATTGCACGCCTATATATTTAGTAAAAATGCTCGTTTATACGAACAAGTGATGTTCATCGTATTATTTCTTTCATATTTACAATCCACAATATCTACGTTCTGGACAACTGACCCTGTCCACCACACAAGATATGGGACAGGAAAAAAATTTGTGGCCAAGCCACTACATTTTCATATTACCCACCATAATACTCTACATCTTACACTTCAAAGTTTGTCTTTTTTCATGGAAGGATTATGAAAGAAACATGATTCTTCTGACATTTACCATCCTTTGGTAACACTACTTTCGAGATATAATAACTGATTTCTTCGACATTTAGATACCTAACCTTAAAATAACTATAATTTAGGTTCAAATAACCGAATATTTTCAGAATGTTGTGACACGAAAATCAGGAATCACGGTAAAGTTTTTCGTGTCAACTCTATGCAAACTATCTCTAAGACATGTAGGTACTTAATAAAAACACAACACTAATTATTGAAATGAAACTAAAGAATACAGGTCGCAGTATATCTACACTAACCGGCTAACCACTAAAAACTTATATTGTTTATATGTTTTAAGGCCTGTATTCACCTGTGTAGATATCATATTGCAGATCTCCAAAAGTAGTTACTGTTTTTGTGCCATAGAAAGATGGAAAATTTCCAGAAAATATTCAGTTTCCTTCCCCTTAAGATTGAACTATAAGTATCGTTTAGGTTGTAAAATCTGATCTGATATATTTGTGCCATTTCTCTAGGTCGTTTCCCAACTATTGTCAAATTTTTTGTGTTTAGAGGTACGTAACATATATAACAAAGATATATCAAGAACGCTTTTTTTGTCTGCAGATACCGTACTAAACTGATATCAATCTCTACATGACGATGCAACGATGCCATTTAATTGCTTTTTAAAGTTTTTTGAAACCTTGACTTACGAATCATATACGTTCTCATGATATAATTTGTTATGTTGGCATTATAAATTAGTCTCCGACGTAGTCCTAGATGTCCAAAGATCTGGGAGTCCTGCGTGTTTCTCACCTATTTAATGCTCGGTACTCAATAAATATTTCAGAGAAGCTGCTCGTCTTTTCCACTCAATTATAAATGTTTTTTATTGGATCCGTAACGATAATCATTTGTTAAATCCGGTTTTACCCAATAAAGCAAAGGAAAACTTTATGAAATAATATTTTGTACACAAATAATTTGAAGTTATAATTTTAATGTTTATGTTCCATTAAAAGCTTACCACTATTTCTTAAATTTGAATTTTAAAGAAAATATCCAAGTAATTATAAAAAAAATGGTAAAAAAATATCTCAATTTAAGAAGTTGTATTTTGTGAGTATCCACTTTTTCACTTTCACTGTACGCAAAAGATAAATTTAGAGTTCTAAACTAAATTTAGATTATATTTAAATACTATATGCTCAATGAATTACTGTAAATATAGAGAAAATATATAGAGAGAAACAACTCTAAAACTCCCTTCTTGTAAACGCTTTGTATTAAAAACAAAAGGAATGTTGCCTTATTAATATAAAAAAATTAAAATCAATATGTTTTTGAATAGCTTCCATCTGAAACCAACATATCTATCACGCTGCAAGAACTAGAAAAAAGAACATCTAAATCAATGATTGCTTATGTATAACAGCATTTTCTATTGCATAAAATTACAATATTAAATTGAATTTTAGATTAGGAGAGGGTAAAAATAATATCGTTATTTTAAATACGTGTAATATCTTAAACATTTTCTCAAATGTTTAACTGCTTCTGTCATAATCGCTTGGTGTCCATTTTGAAATAAATGAAAGATAATCAGAGTAGAATATCGATTATAAAAAAATAACATTAGTCTAGCTACATTGCTTATATTTGTCATCGGTGCATTGCTCTATATAGAACAGAAGAGCTCAATAGAAGTCTCAAACGTTTTAGTCCAAGTGATTGGAATTACTAAGGGAAGCAATATAGATTTTGAAGTCAATCGCCATTACATGAAATATATTTAATTTTAAATTTGATTCAAGCTACTTAACATTTAACTGATAGAAGAATCAGAGGAACAAAACAAAGGAAAATTCTTTACTGTCATATTTCAATAAAAATTGACAGTTTTCCTCTAATAAGCTAATAAGACGTATAATCAATAAGCACCTACAAGTGAATTCTATACCTTATATACGATATCTCTTTAACTGTATTATATTTTCGCATGTAAGTAAACAGTTTTATATGTTTTAAGTGAATTTCAGGTAACATTAAAGTAATTTCTAGTACTATTTTTAGATACTAATTTGGTCTATCATATTATCCAAAATATACGATACAAATATGAGACGCTTGGCTTCTAACTTTCATGTTTCAATGTTCTGATCTTGGTTGGCAACCAGTAACCATTAACATTCATGCTCCACTAATGCGATCAAGCTTGGCAACAGTCAGTTACTAGCTTTCACGATTTCCTATTCCTACTATATTTTAATATTTCAAAAATAAAAACCGGATAATATTTGAGATGATATATAGTTCGTTTATAGTTTTTAAATTTCTTACACTTCTAATCATTTTCTTTTACATAGTTATATATTACTTTGAATTTAACTTAAGATTTATGTTGTAGGTATTAAAAAGAAAGTATTACTCTATTTTTAGAGACGAAAAATATAGAAGGAGCATGTGCTTCAAACCCTTGGTTTTGTTCTCTGAAATCAAAAAGACTCTTCTGTAATTGATACGTTGGTCTATCCTATGTGTTCATGTTCCCTCCAATATCTTGTGCTAGGTTTGTTATATTTCAATCAAATAATCACATATATTTCAGAAGAGGCACATAACACCCTAAAAAACTCAGAACTTGATAACTTAGTGCAAAACATGTACTTGATAGATATTCTCGAAACTTAAAAAGTAAAGGAATAACAATAATTACTAATCAAAGTTTCAATTGAAAAATTTTGAGCAAAGGAGTAACCTGTACAGTTTCCAAGCTCAAAATATTTACCCACAAAACATTTTCTATTCATAATAAACTCTACATTTCAACCATGAATATTTTTGTACTCAAAATTTTTAACTAGACATTTTCAAAACAAGAATTTTCTAACAAAAACTTTTTAACTTAAAGAAATCTAAAGATAAACTTTCAAAAATATTTAAATTTCAAATTACCATTACAAAATATTATTCAATAAAAAATTCAATTCCTACAAGTTATTGAAAATAATTTATCAAGTTCAGAATTACATAACTCAAAATAATTATAACTGAAACCATTAAATGAAAAAAGGCAATTTTAAAATATTAAAAATGGCCAACTCATAAAAATCAAGCTTCATACTTTATAGTCTATTCAATTTTTACAGTACGATTTATTTTTGCAAAAAAATAATTGTTACTAAACACTTTATACTCTACATTAATATATATTCCAACTTTGGACATTATATAACAAAAACATTAAAACTAAGATTTCAACTCCAATATTTTTTTATGTCCTTAAATCGTAACTTTAAATAATATATAAATGTTGTCCAACTAAACCTATTTCAATTTGAAAATTAACAACTGCAAAACTTATATGCCAAAACATACAAATTTAAAAAACATCTGTTTAAAATGTACAGACATAAAACAATCCACCTTATAAGAGTTTTCTATCTCAAAATACTTCTAATATAAAAATTATATTTTAATTTGATAACTTAAACATTTACATCTAAAAAAATTACAAATATCTATATTAACAAGTTAACTATTATTCTCTACAAAAACTACTTAAAAAGTAAGAACTAAATAAATGTACTTTATAAAATCTCCTACTCTATTAGTTCCTATTATTAAATCTGTTACTAATCTTGACATATATTTTATTTCACAAACTTTCAAGGTTAAAAAATTTAAGAATCCAACATTACAACATAACTAACTTGGTAACTTTCTACTCCAAAGAGTTGGGTTTCCTCTAACGTTCATAACGCCAAAAATCAAAATCAATCAAAGAAAATAACTAACCTTAAAAATTTTCCAACTAAAAGTACGACCAATCAAAAATATTTTAACAACGAAATTTCAGAATTCGATTACCTCTACTATGAAATACATGTATGTCAAGTAATTCGAAATAAATATTTAACACTTTAAATTAAAAAACCTCAAATTAAAAAAAACTCTAACTTCGTAAATCATTGTACTAGAAAACCATTAATTTAAATATTGTAAATACAAATTTTAACAATTTGAAATTCATTTAAACAAATGAAAAATTTTAAAAATGCTTAAAAGATTCTAACCACAAAATTTTCCTTATTGAAATTATAAGCTAAACGATGTTAGAATTTCTAATCATACATTTGCTACTCCCATAAACTATTTGAAAAATAATAATGTAAGATTAAAAGCTTGGAATATTTCTTACTCGACATATTATGAACTCATAAAATCTAAATCAAACTATAAAACTCAAAACATTGAGGTTCAGTACAGTTTTAACCACACAATTATGAAGTTAAAAATTTCCACATAAAATTAATTCAAGACATAAACCTAAAAGTCGTAGAATTCTGATCTTAATATTTTCTCAACTACAAATTTGAACACTTAAGTTTTTTATTTCATAAAATTTGAAATATCAATACCATGCAAAACAAGAATGCCCAACCTCAACAATTTTTCAAATAAAATCTCTAAAGTTGGGAAAAAATACAAAATCGAAAGAGATACCATTCAAAAAATACTAACCTCAACAAATTTTAAAATTAAAACTCCCAAACTATGTATAACTAATATAAAATTGACAAAATCTAAAATTTTAAATTTTCATATTTTAAAATTATAGTTAATACTATTTTTTACTTAACCCTTAAATGAGCGCGCGGGGGCCTCAACGACCCCACGAGTAGATATATTGCTCTATTTTTCGAAGTAGGTTGGCTAGACTGCTGTGACGCTAGATACCTTCCGGGTAGACGATGAGTAATCGCGCCCTACAGTCAGTTTGGCTGTGACCGTCGCGGGTGAATCGTACAGTCCGTTCCAAACAAACATTACACGTTTGGGTCGTCTAGACCCCCGCGCGCGCACTCACGTTACCTACTAGTGTTGCAATTACCGGGTCATTTTTACCCCCGCGCGCGTACTTGTGTTATTTGATATATGCATTGAAAGTGAATATTTTTATATGTGATACAGAAGGATAATTTGTATTTATATACATTGCTAACGGATTTTGAATATAGGTTGTGTCCAAATATTCTGTTTTTGTGTTGACAATATTTCTTTATTCCGAGAATGAGTTCTGAAGATTTCCAAGTGGCTAGAATTAGAAAATTTTTACTTGAAACCGAAGAAGATGGGGACATATTTGAGGATGAGAATGCTCAGTCGGATCATGACGAAACTGATCATGTGAGTGAGTCGGACCACAACACTGATACTGAAGCTGATAACACAGATGAAGATCCAGACTTTGACCCACAGACCGAGAGAAGAGATGAAGATAGTGATTTTGACTCCGATATTGTACTGATGAGTGATAATGAAGAACTACCTCTACCGTCAGCCAACGAATATCCTGAAAATATGGACTTAGACGAAGTTGAAAATGTTATTGAAAATCATATGACTGTAGACAGAGTCATAGAAGAAGTTGTACAGGGATCTGGAAGTATATTGCAAGAGTTTATTGGAAGGGATAGAGAAACTGTATGGAAAAAAGACCCAATTGTTGCAGCCACTGCTCGCGCTCGACCTCCAAATATAATAAGACGTTTGCCTGGCCCAAAAAATGCAGGTAAGCATGCAAAAACTCCTTTGGAATGCTACAGTCTATTTATAGATGATGAAATACTAGATATAATTGTAACGTGTACTAATATCTACATTGAAAGAAAAGGACAGAGTTTCTCTAGGTCCAGAGATGTAAAAAGTACTGACAAACATGAAATGAATGCATTTCTAGGTCTTGTACTATTGGCAGGAGTTATGAGATCTAATCACCAAAATCTTTCTGAACTGTGGGAAAGGGATGGATTTGGAATCGAAATGTTTTATTGCACAATGAGTTTGAAGCGGTTCCACTTTTTATTGCAATCTATTAGATTTGATAATAAAAATGATCGACCACCTAGACTTGCTTTAGACAAACTAGCTGCATTCAGGGTTGTATTTGAAAAGTTTAACCAAAAATGTGCTGAAAATTACGTTCCATGTGCTTTCATTACTATAGATGAGCAATTGGTAGCCTTCAGAGGAAAATGTGGCTTCAAACAATTTATGAAAAGTAAACCAGCAAAGTATGGTATTAAAATATTCACAGCAACAGATTCCAAAATGTTTTATGTACACAAGATGGAGATTTACCCTGGTACCCAACCACAGAACAGCCCATTTGAACAGTCAAATAGACCTAAGGACGTTGTTTTACGACTTATAAGCCATCTTGAAAATTCCGGCAGGAACATCACAGCAGACAACTGGTTCTCAAGTGTGCCATTGGTGAGGGAACTCCTAGAAAGAGGCATTACTTACGTAGGAACACTACGCAAGAACAAAAGAGAACTACCACCAGAACTTCTTTCTAAGAAACGAATTGCCCATTCGAGTATCTTTGCTTTTCGTGATGACATGACTGTAGTTTCATATGCACCAAAAAGAAACCGCTGTGTTGTTCTCGTATCATCAATGCATTTTGATGCTGCTATCGACCCTGACACATTAGACAAGTCTAAACCAGACATAATTACTTTCTACAACTCTACCAAGTCTGGGGTTGATGTTATAGATGAAAAATGTGGTACTTATTCCACTTCTAGGAGATGCCAAAGGTGGCCCCTTGTTTTATTTTACCGCTTACTTGACATCCCAGGCATCAATGGACAAGTTATTTTCTTGAGCAACTGTCAAGAAGAAAAAGTAATGGAAAGAAGGAAGTTTCTGAGGGAAGTCGGCTTAGAGATGATAAAGCATCATGTGGCGAATAGAGCAACTGTTTCTTCGCTTCCAAGGACGCTGCGATCATCGATCCTCAAGGTTGCTAATGTGCAAGAGACTCCTCATCGAGAATCAGCAGTCAATCGGCCAGCTGGTTCGAGAGTAAGATGTGTTGTTTGCCCCCGCACAAAGGACACCAAAACAACACAAAAATGTTGTAAGTGCCAACGACCTATGTGTTTATCGCACATGGAGACCTTCTGTAATCTCTGCCAAAACATGAATAACGGTGCAATTACTGATTCAGACTAAGTTTCTGTAGAACACATTTTTCACGTGTTTAATTGTGAGGTATATTTCTCATATAATTCGAGTTTTCTATACTGCATATCTACTGTCATTTGAGGTGTGTCCAATATTGAATAAATAATTCTTTCTTTATCAGTGATTTTTTCCCCGTTTACTAGTCCTACTTTTATCTCCCCAAAACAAAGTCTTGGTAAGTTCAACAAACACTATATAGTATTTATATTTATATAATACTTTAAAAACAAAGATTACTTATTTTACAAAATAAAAATAAATAATTGTATTTTTATTTTTATTATTCAATTTTACAACAAGATCGTGGAAGTACAGTTTTACATTTTATTTGAATCGAATAATTCAGTATGTATATAGTTATTCTTATAATAATAATTTTATATCATTAGTATAGTATAGCATATATAAATAAATAAATAAATACATAAATATATATATATATATATATATATATATATATATATATATATATATATATATATATATGGTGATTTATGCAATAAACGTTTTTTTCTTAAAACTATAATTTAATACTTTTAACGTAAAAATGAATAAAAATCATAATAACTATAGTTATTTTTAATTAAATAGGTATTTGACATACGCAATAATGTAAGTAACTATAGTTCATAACACAAAGAAGGTAAGAATGCATTCATATTTATTATTTTCTTAATGGGGGTCTAGAAGACCCCACGCGAGCACTCACGTAACTTTAGGAGGCGCGCTCACTTAAGGGTTAATACTAATTATTAAACCTAATAAATACTAGAAAATTGTTTTGCTAATAACTAAAATGACCTCAAAATAGTAAAAAATGCACTTATTTTTATGCACTAACTCGTAAAGTTCCAAAACTAAACATATTCTTATTAAAAAAGATAAAAATCGAAAAATTTCTGATTATAAAATCTCTATACTTTTAATAAAGTATCAACCTCTAACATGTTCTGTTAAAAATGTAGGTAACTCAGTCGCTTTTCTCAAAACAATTATCACCTACAAACATTTCCCATTGGGGTATAATATTATGTATAATACTCCAACCCGACTATGTATAATGTCAAACATAAAACTGGAAGGTATGAAGGCAAACACACATTTTAATTTCACCAGTATGAAAGAACTAGCAACTTGTTTTATTAAACAACTCTTGGGTATCGCCAAAGGGCATTAAATTGTATTACAATCAGCTAAGGTTCAATGAAGTCACTAATTATTCCATTACATTACAGCAAGAGTACGATATCAACCCTTTGAAAGGGTCGCAAGATGGTTGCTAATATTATCAAACATTTCGTAATGTAACTTTAACATCAAAGGCATATTAGAGCGGGTGTTTTTGATGCTTGATATGCCCTTCTTTTCACATTTTGTCTCTGCTGCAATCAGCTTTATATTATATTAAAATATCAATTTGAATTGCTGGATCTATCTTACATATTACTGATACAGGTAAAATTGTAAATAAAATCTTTAGTTGTACTGTTGTAACACGTTAGTTTTATATAAACAAACTTAGCGAAAGAACATATTGTAAGGAATTACATCGAAATACGTCCAAAATTAAAGAGCAAATAAGTTTACCTATTTAGTAGTAGATTGTAATATGTTAATGAAATAAAAATAGATTTCCGTATTGTCCGTGTTTAAAAAGTTTATAAAAATACTATCACTGACTTTAAACGTAATAAAGCAAGAGATGACTTCTATATTTAAGTAAATTTGTTACTAATATAGTAATATAAAATTCATCTTAATATAATATGAATAAAGTACTCGTGTTACATCTTAATTAATTGTACATATAGTAAACGATAAACATTCACATACAATTAGTGCATATACTTAAGAGATTGGATGTAATTATAGTACTCTATATAAAATAAACAATTCAAATGCATAGGATAGTCGTTAAATGTAATTCTCTAAACATCTATATCGATAGTAATAATAAAGAACCTGAATTTTACTTTCTTAGTAATATACCTAAACAGGTAAACGTAATGTTATATAAAATTACATTACGTAAAATTACACACATTCTATTACAAAAATCAAACTAGTTTTTATTTGACCTTCATTTTAATTTGGTTATACAATGCCACACATACATTCAAAATATATAATACTTATATTGCTGATCTTAAACCCACTAAGTATTGACTCTTATACACAAGAACACACTGACTTAAATCCACACCACAACTATAAATTAAATGGCAAGATGGAGGCGAAAAAGACAACATCAACCGACCACGCTATGTGTTATCAAACTAAAATTAAATTTCATTATTTCAAATTTATATTAAATACGATGGACATGGAATAACCTTAAAGCATATGAGTAATACATTTTTGACAATTTTATTGATCACTTTAATACTAAACTATACCACATTAAACCGATACGTAAGTTTTCTAAGTATGCAGTTTAACTGGGACCCATTGGGGAAGTAAGTAGAACTTTTAGTTAATATATATTTACAAAATTGCTGTTAAGTAAAACTTAGATGAGAATTTTACAGACCTAGCGCTTAATATGTACATTTTGAGTGATACAACCTCGAGACTAACAATACCACCCAGCTCTACTACATCGACCACCTTGATGAGTATTTGATAAAGCCCCACATACTTTAGTGCCACTCATAGAGGCCCCCGGCGCTGGCCTCTACAAGGGTAGCTGAGAGTGACAGGAGAGTTGCCTGATGACGCAGATGTCACAACAGAGAAGTGGAGCAGCAATAGTGTACTCAGGGCCTATATGGCTACCATTTTTAGACCGATCTCGTTTACGTATTCATAAAAGTAAACTTTAACCCCCTGAAAAGCTGAAGTGAATTCTTCATAATTTAATTTTCGGTTTTAAATACATCTTTTTTAAGAATAAACTAATTCAACTGTAAACTTGTATATTAATAATATTTTAGTTGTATAATTATTTGTAAACCTATTATAATATTCTTATCCCTCCTTTATTAACACTTAGATTAAAAGTTCAAGCTTTACTAATTTGTTCTAAATGTCTTCTGTTCTCAGTGTCATTAAAATAAGCCTCTAAGAATATTTGCTTCTGCTTATATATTACAGTTTATATCCCATAAACTCTGGTCTTTTCAGTATTTATACACTCTCCCCTTCCTAAAGTGTTTGACTGACAAATTTTAATTAGTAATAGAAAACAACTCTGGCTTTAGAAGTTGAAGCTTTGTTTCTTCCATGAAGTAACTGTGCTAGTGAACTACCTGCAGTTGCTTAAGGAGTGTTGCTACAGCTAACCAGATACTCATGAAGTCGAATTGCCAAATTTTAGAAACGTTTCCCCATTATATAGAAAAATCCATTCACTCTTGTCGACCATCAACACTGAGACCCATCCAACTTCGACGACCTAGGTAAGTATTCGATATAGTCTCACAGTCTTCTGTACCACATTTTCACAATCTCTCCTGTGCCTCTAGAAGCAGACCTAAAACTGACAGCGGAGTTGCTTGAAAACGCAGATGTAACGACTAAGGAGAATGAGCAACCATTTCCACACAGTTCCCATTTATCGTAGTTTACATAGTTCAGATTTTTTTAAAATTTTTGTATACCTTACCTTGAATTATTTAGCCATAAAATGCTACAAATACATTCACATTATATATTTTATATATATATATATATATATATATATATATATATATATATATATATATATAAGGTATAACTACTGAAATCAGATTTACACTTGTAGATGAACATAAATACACTTATTTAAAGACGTAACTCCAATTATAAATTAAAGGGCAAAATAGACGAAAAATCCAACTTCAAACGAGCAGGATCTTGAACGCCTTAAAACATGCGTTGAAAGTAAAGAATGTGTAACGTGAAAACCAGGCATGAGAGGTAATATTAATAATTACATGAAAATCTTAAAGAAGAATTCAATTGTGAAAAAATTTAAGTAGATTAAGACCTATATTTATTTATGCATTATTAAAGACACTAAAATTTTACAAACTCGGTAATAGGCTGTGGCATGTAACCACCACTGTGATCGGGTCGGTCAGTGTGTAGGAGCTAGTCGGGCGACCTTTGACCGAGGATCGAGACGGGCCACAATCAAGCCGTTTGTCGTTGAACGGGTTTGGGCCAGAACGGACTTGTGGTGGAGGAGTGAGGAGACGTGCACGCTGACCAACGCCGGAGACTGGACGGGTATCCGTGAGGTAGACATCATTTTAATAGATTCCCGGTATATAATATATAATTTAGTTATACTTTTGCTCTCAATAAATTAAGGCGAACAAAGCAGGTTAGGGGGATCGTGGGGTTGTAGGGAACGGGGAATACGGGCAGCATGCGTCGGGTATTGAGGGTAGTTATATGTTTTAATTATTGGGGGGGGGGTACTAATTATAGGCAAATATTAATTAGGTATTATTAATCAATTCTGGCTAGAGGAGTGTCCCAAAATAATCACCGATCCGGGCCTTTGAGGGAATGTAATTAGGATTTGTGTCGGGATCACCACGTGGTGTTTCGCCACTATCGGCAAATAGGTATCACTATGATAGCAAAATAATCTACCCTCGTTACAAGGTTTTGGTTCATGATAAATAACTGTACCGTTAGTTAGTTCCATTTTATATAATGCAACATTTCACAACCTAGTTAGCCAGTACAACATAATATTATTTTTTATCCAATGTTCTGGACCTAAATTATCGACGGACTAACTACCTAATTGGCACGCGTATGAATATTTTATTGTAACCCTTGGTAGCAGCCCAACTACGTGACCGATTTCACCTCGCGCGCTATGTCCGTAAGTAAAATTTATATTTTCGTATTATTAAATTAGCCCTTTGATGCCAAACATATAAAAATGAATGTAACGTAGAGTAAAGTTGTAAATAGTAAAGTAATTTACCCTTGAAGATCTTTTATTTGCTTGATTGAAATGGATACAAGTTGTGGGGGCTTCGTCCTTCTGACGAGCACGTTGTCGTGATAAGTTTTTTGTCTCATTAAATGGCTAATACCGTCGCGAATTTGTTTTAGGCGAGCTCATGTCTTATTTGAGTAGATGGCTACCACTTTCATAACTTCTACTCCTCTTCTAGTAATTACCGACTATAAATAACCCTTCTTAGACTACACCTTCAATGTCTCGGGCCAAGACGCCGACGCCCGGGTTGTGAGTCTATATATTGCGAAGGGAAGTAAAATCTTAAAGTTTTATAAAGTAAAATATCGTAGGCATAATTCCATAGAACATTGGATAATTTAGGCCCATCTATCAGATATACATTTTTAGTTCTTGTACTCTAATTGGCAGCAACGTGGCAAGGCATACATTTATTTACCAACTAGAAGTGGTAAATTGTAAGTTTCATTAATTAAATTGAACTTATAACTAAACTATGCAATTCGAGTATTTATTACTACGACCTAAGAAGTCACCACCCCCATGTGTTATCGTCATTCGGTACATAACAAAAGTCAATTTTGAAAAAATTTAATAATCTCTAAAACCCAGAATAATTGCTTTTTTGTTTAAACAAATTTGTTCGAGATATAGTTCTATAACACCATAAAATAATAAATAATATCTGCAGACCTTTGATGTAATGATTCTTTATACGGTTTCAGTAATCAATATTTTTGCAGGTACTCGAAAGGTAGACCCACGATCATGCTGTTTAATGTAGACCACGTATAGTATAGCTTAATTTTGCAGCCGTCCTTTGCGTCCTTTTTAATGGGCTGTTTCTGCACACAGAATAGGGGGAATAATATACTAAAAGGGTCAATGTCTATACCATTTGCACCGTTGCTCTCTCTATAGTATCTATATTGAAAAGTTACTACATGAAATCTACATTACACTTTTTATAGTTTTAAAATATTTTAATTCAAAAATGTTCAAGACCAGCAAGCAGGAGATGTAGGGTTCGATTAAATTTTGTTTTCATTCAAAACCCAAATAATTATATCACATTAGTACAGATTTGGCAAAAACACTACTTATATTGCATGTGTTTACAATTTATTTATTGATTTTGTTTTAAAAACAAACATTAAGTAGAATACAATTGATGAAGTGCCAAATATGCATACCTATGTATAATAAACAATGTGTGAATCACGAATACAATTCTGTAACCATTGAACTGCTTCAACTGAGAACTGTAACCATTTCTAGAATATCTGACGGGAAATAATGATTGGCAATTCTCTAGCTACACACAGGTAAGGGTTGACGCTATGAACTTCGGCCACCCTTGGTTCGTATAAGTGGTATTGTAGAAACCCTAAATCTTAAACGACGGAACCACACACCATAAAAAGTTTTATTTATAATCCCGTTATTTTTTAGTGCTGAAGAAACTATAGTTTTGAAAAAATCGTTTAACTAAACTAGCCTTTAAATTATACGCGTTATCTTTATAGTTTCATGTGTTTCTCAATATTTACGTAATTATAAATATTGTTCAAGTACAACTTTCTTATTTCGTTTTAGGTAGAGGTAATATATACGTCATCAGAGTTCATTGGGACACGCGATAGGTAGTGGAGATTAAGTTTACAAAGAATAACTATTGTTCACCTCGAAAATGTTTTTTAACTATATAAAGAAACTCTCACATCATCTGTAATTGAATCCCCAAAATTAAGGATGCCTGAAGAAGTGTGCGCTGTAAGTACCATGTATTTAGACCTAATGCATTGAGATACATTAATAGGTATCTTTACAATTACTTTGAATAGTTTCAGATGTATTTCGTAAGTTCTTATCCATTTAAAGATACTTGAATACGTTACTTCTGTAATTGTTTAATTTTCGGCCCTAATTTAGTAATATACTGTTACGGGTTCTATTCTTAATCACTATAATTATAACCACCAGAAACATTTGAGAAAATCTCACTATTCGTGTACGGGTATCTGCAAACTTGACTATTATAAGTATTGTTTTTGTTGTCCGTCACAATATATTATTATCTCTGGTGTTACATAGTCTATTATTATACCTCTTGAGTGTCCTTTCGTTATCGTATTGATTGGTGTGTTGTTTATAACACGTATGAAATAAGAGAACCCCGATGAGGAGTGTAATGACCCAACAATATTCACAGTGTTTATCAGAACCTACTCTACTTCATTCTTTATTCTTTATTTACGGACAAAAAATTTTTAATAATGTAATACAATTACATATTTGTTTTACTCAAGATTAATAAGATAGCAAACGATAATTAATCATATAATAATTACTACTTAAAAAAATGTCAGGTAATGAAGCTATTTTATAAAACAAATTGCATAACAAATATTACTAAGAATTTACCTCTGGTGTGCCACCTAATATGTTCTCTTTAATTGCAACAATGGTTGACTTTCCCATACCAACGTATGAAGAGGTCGTCAGCCTCCTGAATCGCTTTTATTAAATGTAGCTGGAGGAATTGCTATAACTGCTTTCTTGCAACATCGAGCAAACAATGAGGCCTGTATGCTTATGGGGAGCTTGTATACTCCTTGCCTTTGCTGACCAGGGCTAGTCGTTGTCTTTCTAGATTTTTGGTGAAACGCTCCTCTTTTAGCAGTCACTTTACATTCTCAGTAGCTAAGTTTATTTAATGGAAAAAATTTACTTTAGTATTTAATTAAATTCCTCTAATAACAGGGTTTTAACTGGTTTTAGTGATAAATTATAGAAATCAATGTGTAATAGGTAGAGGAAATATGGCCAACAGGATGTTATATATGGTCTGGTAATAGAAGTGTATGCGAGTTTTGTTTTACATACTATTCTATCCCCTTTGTGACCCTCTTTGATGTTCTCAAAACCTAAGCTTAATGAAAAGTTGTTAATCACAAATAATAAAATACAACACATTTCTTGATTTTTGTGAAAGCAACGTAACAATTGGGAGATAAAAACCTTTAAAAATAAGGTTTTTTGATATTGTGTTAATAAGTATTGTGGTAAGTAACAGTAAAAATATCAAGATTTGTTCATTGTAACACATTTAGAATAGTAGTAAATAAAGTGTAAATATTAAAACATTATTTTAACTGTGGCGCAGATATTATTACAACTCGCCATAAGACAGTTTTTATTAGCTTTAGCAATAAAATTCAAAAGGACAAAATAAATATTTAACAAAACACGCTTAAGAATAAAGGCCGATATAAAAAGTATATAATTTGTGGAAAAATGTATTATAAAATTGTTTGAACTGTTCAACCTCAATGAAAATGAAGAATTAACGTGAAATTAGTAGTACTAACTAATATAATCCATATAAACTATACTTAATATGAAAATCTATTTATAAACTGCTGTATGTATCTGGATGAATACGAAAATGTAAATACTAAATATTTGTGATAAGAATTCTGTATGTTAAAGTTATTTATGAAAGCAACTTCGTGTTTATTATTATGTTAAATTTTCACGAGCAGCAGCACAGAAAATATTTTATTGACAGTAATCATTATACTTGGCAATCATCTATTGGCTTTTGTAAAATAATTTATCTTCATATTTTTTCACAATGAGTATATTAAAATTATTATACTCATTTATATTCCCTGCAATGGTCATTAATTAAAATTGATTAGCCATGTTAGAATTGTAGCTGCATTGCTTTTTTTGCTATATTATTTTCTAAGCAATTTAAATAACTAAAATTTTTATATTGTATTAAAAGATTTAAATGAGTAGACTACACAATAAGTAGATATAAATAGGGGATTTTTGTGCGAAACAGAATATTAATGTAAATACTTCAAAAGGACCGCTGCTTTATAAATTTTGTGTCTAAATTACCAATAAATCAGAAAATCTTAGCTTTGTGTTTCTTAATATTTTTATGAATTTGTTTTGAAAAAGTGCTGAAAATCTCTCGGAATCAATGAAAGCCGCGAGAAAAAGTACTAAAAATTCTTGTAAATCCAATGGAATTTCTTACAAAAGTAAATATATACATCTTATTTTTTTCAGTAACGATATATATATATATCATTTTTTATTATCTAATTTTCCGAAACATAAGTATCAAATTATAGTGATTAAGAGTCCTGAGTCCGAAACGCGGTAAAAATGTACGTATAACTTTCTCATTTTTATACAAATAAGTATCAAATTATAATAATTTAACGGTCCTTGGATAAAACGTAGGGCAATACAATTTATATAAAATTTAAAAGTTTGAAAAACCAACTTAATTGTAACAGATTATTCTCAGGACAAAAATGATACAAATGTATCATTTTAAACCTGCACTCAAGCAATTTGTCATGGTAATGTGTTAAAATACAGTAAAAGACATCATTGTAACGTACAGACTTAATCATGCAATCTTTCAAGGGATGTTTGTGCCATATGTTGCAAAAACTGCTCGAGAAAATTAGTGGAGTAACCACGCCTTAATTCTTTGTTAGCCAAGCCTCTTCAGCAACTAGTTGTTTAGTGCTTGAAGAGGAGACTTTAAATGATTTCTTAAAAAAGTTTTAGAAATTTTGTTTAGATTTTGTTTTGAAAAGTGCTTCCAAGTGTGTTAGAACATTGGAATGTGAGAATTTAGTAAAGTTTACTTCAATTTTGACAGCTTCCAATATTATTCAAATCTTCTAAAATAACTGTTTTCATCTTTTTTTTACCATGTGGTAAAGAATTGATCCTATTTTCCAAGACTACTCGTTTATCATCCCTAAAGCACAGCGCTAATTTGTTGGTTCTTACCGTATATAATTCGTGTTTGTAGTATTTATTATGTTTATTTCCCTAAATGTCCACGTATTATTCAGCAAATGTCCCCTTAAACTATCCATATTTATCATTTTATCTGCAATACTTTGCTTAGTCCCTTCACATTTTACTGAGGTTTTGTCGAGGTATTTATAAAAATACATTTTCGATCGCAACCTACAAAGTTTCTTTTAGTATTTTGCCATATATTTCGTCTTTCAATTTACATACCTTTCTTATTTTTACTGCTAAAACATTCGTGATGTTTTGTATAATAACCTGTACGAAAGTTGTTAAAATTTTCTTTAATAAAGAAGTGTGTTAGAACAGTGGAATGTGAGAACTTAGTAAAATTTAATGTAAATAATCATCTAAATTCCTTAGACATCACCTTCAAGACTCATTGGTATTACATTTCGCTCCAAGTGTAAATTAAAATTTTGCCTTAATAAATGAAGAGTGAAAAATATCATGCCTCTATTATAAAAAGAAAATTAGAATAAAAGATTATGGAAGTCATTACATCTATAAAATACACATGAAAAACATTGAAATGTATCAATACGAATTTGGCTCAAGGAAACAATATAGAAAAGTAATAAAATATGTATAATATAGAAACATTACTATAATGAAAGAAAAACCTTAAAGAAAATATTTAAAAACTCATGAACTATTATTAAATAATGAAATTATTTATTAAAACTGCTTGTAAAACTAAACCTAAAACATATGTCTAAAACAAACAGAAGGATCTATAAAAGACACTGTAAAACCAGTAGATAATCTTATTAATGTCGAAAATTTATACTCCATACATGGTGTATTTAACCATAAAATTTTACCAAATTCTAGTGAAAATTTTATGCTCATTATTTATAAATACCTATCTGTAATGAGACCCGACCTCAAAAATTTTATCAAAAGATTCTTATAAAATGTGAAAAATAGTAAAGGATATTTATCTTTAGAATGCGAAAACAAACGAACTTTAGTGAATGGGGAACACAATTTGACCAATGAATTTTATTATAAAATCAGACGAAATGTACAGTATTTATGATTTGATTACTGTACAAAAATATGCAATGCATTAGCAATTAGAAAAAAAACTAATGATCCGAATAAAGGATATCACTGGATATTAAAGCGATGAAAACAACTAAATTTGAGCCTAAATAAACACGAAGTTATGAATGCTGGGTTATATATCTATTTACCAAGTTAAAAAAGCTTTTGTGAATATTAAAAATGTGCTTTACTTACTCAGTTAGATGCGCAATTGAAGAACCTAAAAGAAACCATGAACAAATAAAACACTGAGACAAATGTGTAGGTCACGACTTACTTTCTGGATTTCACTATCCATTATCTTTCAAAGATGTAAAATTCTTTTAAAAACAAAGTTATGATCAAAAATTCCGGATGCCCCCGGAGGCTTTCCTGGTGGGATATGCAAATGGCATTACTGCAGTCATCGGTGCACTTGGCAGAAATAACGCACAGTTGATCCTGAACATTGTAATGCCACGTGTGAGCTATTGGCTCTTCATTGAATAATCCCCTAGTGGCACTAGCGACTGAAAAGACTGAGTTGGTTCTGCTCGCACGGAAAATATTTCCTACAGCCATCAGACTCCAAGTTGACAGATTTTAAATACGTATAAAGCAGTTGAAGTAACTTGTTATGTAATTGGATAAGAAGCTCTCGTTTTATGGGCATATCCGGTATTTATAAGAAACAGCTACCAAAGTAACTGCAGCTTTGAGCAGCCTTGTGGCAAATATCAGGCGCCTGGCCACAGGGCAAAGGCGGCTCTTGATGTAGATCACCGACTTCATCTTACACTATAGATGTGAGGGTACATTAGGCCCGACATTATAAGGAAAATGAAAATATCGAATGGGAATGGCTTTTGTTCAGAGAACAAGCGCTTTGAAGGTCGTACCGGACAGTATCTGAGCCAGCGGTTTAAATGCGCAAGAATGTAAATATGTTTTTGACAGCAAGGAATAACTAGGAGTTGAGGAAGCAGAACGAGTTGCAAGAGCTGTGATCATGCAGAGATGGCAAATTCGCTGTAATGATGAATCCCGCGGAAGTTGGACGTAAACATAGATCAGTAACATCACAGAATGGATAGAGAGACAGCACGGTGAGGAGGGTTTCTTACTCACTCATGTCTTGTCGGGTCACGTATCTGCTTGTGGGATCGTACCTGCACAGGATGGGGAAACGTGAGTTACCCGCATGCGTTTTTGGAGATTCAAGTTCAGACGATACAGAGAAGAAAGGTGGGAGCTGATTACGCAGCTACAGGAAGAAGATTTTCAACGGCACCCAATCACTGGATTTAAGTTCCGAGGGTAGGAATGCTGGTACTTAGTGACGAAATATGTGAATGTTGAAACAAGTGTTTCTAGGTCGTGAAAAACTAAACCACGCAAAAATTGAAAAGTGGTGAGAGCTTGAATAAGGCTCAAACAAAAGGCCTAGTCCAAAGTATTGGGAACATCATTTCCAGGTGTGTTGTTAAGGGAGGTAAACACATATCAGAGACCCCACATTTGTTCGCTTGGTTGCGGTAAGGTAAATCGCCCGTGCAGTAATTGTTTCGTGCAGTTCGTGCATTTTACACACTCTGCAAAAGTAATAACAGTACGGATGTCAATAATAAAAAAAAAATGCAGTTCCTAAATGCACAAAACAAGACGAATTTTAAAATTGTTACATCAAATAAATGTAAAACTATGTTTATAAGGTAATATTACAATATGTATATGCATCGTTAAACGAATTGTTGTTATATTTAACATAGAGCCAATTGAAAAATAAAATTATAATAATGTATAACGAGTTACATTTTGGAAATGAAAATGTTCAGTATAATTTTAATGGATGCATTACAGTTACAATAATATGAAGATGAGTGTATATTGCGAAGATTAGTATATAATATTTGCCTATAAGATATTATTATTTTCTCTTTTTCTTTTTTCTTAATAGCACTTGTGAAAAATATTTGTAATGTTACACTATTTATAAGTATTTAATACGAGGTTTAGGCTTGTATCAAGGTCTAATGCATTATCCCTATGTGGTTTCATAACATGGCACGTACAGTGATGTGTATCTTGACGGATCTCACACGTTCATTCATAACGAAATTGCTTTCTGACGTACACATCACGTCATATATGATCAATCACTTTAATCTACCACACATACAGTTTTATATTTTTTTATCTTCACTGTCTAAAGGTATTGTTTAAGCTGTCATGATAATAATATATCATAATAAATTCCCATTAGACCTTTAAATGGTTTCAGGTTATGAAATCATAGAAACTGTTGTAATGACATTAATCGCTCCATGCTAATAGAGTTGAGTATCAATTGGCCGGTAACATTTCAACGACAAAATAAGTACATAAGTATTCAATGGATTTAAGGGATCAGCCTTGGCCTGCAATGCTGGATTGTTAATGATGTTAAAGGATAATAATGTTAATGGAAGGGTTAATGATACATATAATTAAGGGTACCTTCAAAAGTACTGACGGTGTATCCGTCTTAAGTATATACTTATATTATAATATATATGGTTCAATACATCACACATTATTTGGAATACTAGTATTGCTCACATATTTACAGTCTCGAGTTTGTGTCTATCTGGCAATTAGTTTCTACAACTTAAACAGTGTAATAAAAAGTATACATAATGTATGATACGAGTTTTATCTCGAGTTTACATACATTTAATAACCTACGACTTGAATGTTTAGGTATTTATTTTTCCTTCAATGAATTAAATGTATGTATTTTGTTTTAAAACCAAAATAACTGTAATATCTTGTGGGAACATATATTAATTAATAACTTATGATTAAATAAAGATTTTACTGCAATAACATCATTTAAATGGAATAATAAACATATTACTTGTACATATTACTAGTAAATTTACTTTTAGTCCCTTTTCCAAATAGACAAATCATTACTAATTCATTTGTGTACTATTAATTTAGTTATAAAAATAATGTTTTTCTGTAAAAAATATCCTTGTGTTTAAAAAAAAAGACATCCGAAAGCAGGATTTTATAAAATCCTTATTAAAATGACCATATTTTAACCTATATCCATCAGTACACAGATGAAGTACTAAGTAACATTTAACTGGCAACAAAGAGGGATGGACAACAATATGCCGGCTACTCTGTCACAACGAACACTAAGAGCTAGGGATTAAAATATGCAGATAAGCGCCATAAACCCCCCAATACCTCTATCCTTTAAAACCCCACTCCGGAGCATCACCTGTCTACTCCTTTGTCTACAGGCTCATTTGTCCTTATTTACGTTACATTATATTTTAGTACTTTGTCTGTATATTTTACGAGTTTGCGACGACGATGATAACCGACAGTAAATTCTTCCTTTGTTTAGTTCAAAGGGTTAGGATACATATCTGTACAATGTCGTACTCGTCTGTACAATATTTAAGTAAAACCTTTTTTTAGATAAGTCAGCTTTAAGTCATTTACTTTCCTCAGATAAAAGCTGAATGTAAAGTCACGCTTTTAATCCCTCTCATTGGCCGAGATTTTCACACCATTTATCGTGCTAGTGTTGGTTTGCAGGCAGTGTGGAGTATCTTTAGCTCCGTTTTTGGAATAGTACGAGGTAGTAGGTAGTGGTTAGAAACCGTTTCCTAGACAATAGAAGATCAATATTATTTTACTGCAATTCAATTTCTTGTTATTGAAGCAATTTCGTCTCTCTCTCTCGCGGGGTTTATTGTTTTAGAATAAAAACAGCTCTATTTCTAGGAATCCCTACATCGGGTGAGATTCATTCCAATGTGATCACCTCTATTCTATATACCTGTTGTGCCTACGTAATCACCTATCTCTCCCTTATGTCAACTTTATATCTGTTCTTTATTTAACTCTATGGTGTAATTTTAAAAGCTATTTGTAATCGTCAATCTTCATGTATTAAAAAGTAATCAAATAAACTAATAATATTACATTTTGACAGTTGAATCTAAAGGTTTGGTATATCTTTAACCTTTACTAAATATTTCACTTTACATTCGTTTAGAAAATTTGTCTAATTATAAACTAAATACAATAAAAAGATATTTTGTATGTTTTATATTTTATATATTATAATAAAAAGTACATTACCTGATGGAAATAATCCTAAAAAATGGAAGATATAATAGATTTTATGAGTAAAGAAGGCATTCATATCCATGAGTAAACTCACTAATAATCTAAGGAGGAAATTACTGTAGAACTAGTCTTACAGCATATCTTTAGATTTTTTTGATTAATCAAAATTCCTATTTTCTTCGCATCAACTATGTTGGTATGATTATAAAATACGTATTTTCCAGTCTTCATTGTAATGTCATTTGGTTTCGCACAACGAAAGTACATCATGTTTCAATATATAGAAAAACATTCATATATTTATCACTTTTACAATTAGTAAAAACTATCTAAGATTCCTATGTATTGATACAGGTGTTTGACTATAATAAGTAAGAAATTATATTTTATACATACAAAATATTTAACATTCATTTGTCATCCAAGATTAAACCGAGAAGCTTATATCCAAAAATTCTATGAAACTTTAAACGGTCTGCTAGTTCATGGGCATTATTTTAATACTTTTTGAGATAAATTAAAGTCAAACCATTCCGTAAGTTTTATAAGCATTTAATTAGGAATTATGTATAAAAAATATTCCCTAATAAAATTTTTCTCGGGATTTTATACCAAGCCCACCAACTGCCAAATTAAATATTTCTACGAACACTGCTAACAAATAAAATAAAAGTTTCCTTATATAGAGTCAGTTGTATAGTCTTCGTCATAGAAAGGGAAAAACATGGGTTATCCTGAATTGGGACTTCATATTTAAGAGATTTAAGATTCTTTTTCTTATTAGATAGCAGTGCATAACTGCTATCTAATCATATTTGTTATATAAATTACAAGAAATTAACCGTTATTCTCAACCTAAGTGAGAAAACTTGATGTTTTCTGTCTAATATAACAAAGAAAAAAAGTATGTTTGAAATTTGATTTTACAATTAATATCATAGATACAATATGGTTTATCATATATATTTAAAAGAGTCACAGCCGAAAATCAGAAGTAACTTCACTATGGATGGGTGTTATATAAGAACCATAATGTACAATATATATAGTTGAAGTTACGACTAATGCTCATTCCAATAATACGTTTATTCCAATGCTCATGTTACACTACATCGGTATTCAAGATTTCTTTGATTTTGTTCATTACAACCAGGAAGTCGTTGAGCGAGGGAACATATTAGAGTAGCTGATGACGACATTATGTCCCTAGTACTAACTCGAATAGTACTAATTTACTTCCTTAAGCGAGGAGGGCTTATTGCAGATTTAATTTGTAAAAATGCTCTTTGACAGGAATAAGCACTTCTGGACAATTGATCCTGTACACCACATAAAATATGGGACATGCACGTGCATAAACCACACCCAGTAATGTCCCGGAACTTGGTGAAGCTGAGTTATGCGGCTTTGCTGTTTTGTGACCAGAGCACCACATTCTAATATCACTTGTACGCTACATGTTACACTTAAGTTTAAAGTTTGTTTTTTATGGAATTATTACAAAAGAAACAGGATTTTTCCGGACATTTACCATCATTTTTAATACATATAAACGGAAACACTATTTGTTAAACTGATTTCTTCCTCGTGTGGATACCTAAAATTAAACATCCTAAAATTAAGTATCTAGGCTAAAATAAACTAAAGTTTTCAGAAAAACTAGGAATAAAGAAACAAGTTGCATGTCAGCTCCATGTACACTACCTTTTAAAACTTGTAATTAATAAAAAAACACTAATTATTGAAATGACACTAAAGAATAAAGGCCTCTAAGTATAGGGCCAATATGTCTGCTCTAACTGGAAAACCACTAAAACCTTTGGTATTTATATGTGAGAAGGTATGTTTCCATCCGAGAAAGATGTTAGATTACAGATATCGAAACGATGTGTTACTGATTTCTAAAAACACTAAACTATAGAAAATTTCTGGAAGAATATCCCGTTTTGTTCCCCTTAAAATACCACGCCTTTAAGTGTAATTTAGGTTGTATTTTTTATAATTTTTATAGGTCGTTTCGCAACTCATGCCGGTTGTTGTGTGGCCATATGCACATATTTTTGTGGCTCAGACATAGTCTTAGATGTCCAACGATCAGAGCGATATAGTTGTTGTTCTCAATTTACTATTTTCTAGAAGCGCACAATTTACTACTTAAGAAAGATTATTTGATGTAGTTTCCATCAGAATCCACCATATACAGGGTGAGGCAAACCACCCGTACAGTACGTATAGCGGCCAAACCAAACGAGGTAGATTATACGTAACAACTTAAACCCCCCTATTTCCACCCCAAAGAATTTGGAGAAATTATTTTGAAATCTCTAAAACTCCCCAAAAGGGTAGTTTTTGGGGGGTAGGGGTGGTTTTTGGAAAATTTTCGAATGTAAAAGTATGTTGAGTTATACCTCATTTTAAAGGTATTTCTTCACTGATTATTTTGATACAAAAATTTTGAACTTATCTTGCCGCTTATGTACAGGGTACACCAAAACGTTAAAAAATCGGGGGTTTGTGGGTAAATTTATTGCAACTACCTGCACAAATGTAGAGAGACGATATTTTTATTGAAAACTAATGATGAGATGGCTTATCGAAAAATATCATCAAATGCCACCTTACCCCAAAATTTACACATTTTAAAAATACATAGAATTTTGAAATACTTAACAGCCCCAATCTAAAAAAATCAAATAGCAACCTAGGTTGTGTTGTACATCATTAGAAAGGTCTTTAAAAAATAAACATTTTCTACATTTAAAGTTTGTCTCTATCTCCTATGGTTTCAAAACTGTAGTACAAAAATAGATTTTTTAATAATTTTACTAAGTTAGTTTGTATTAATATCAAAATCTAATGAAACAAATGGAAAACAAGTTGGACTTTTAAGTTTAATTTGTTTTTTAAATAATGTAGTACAAAACACATCATGATTTCTATCAGTGTAACATGTTTCAAAAGCAATCTAACCGTGGTGTTCTAACAATCCCAAATACACGAGTTGCCCCTGGAAGAACTTTGGAACCAATTCCTTAGTCTCTTATCTAATCTCTGTTATTATCGTCTCCCTATTCAGTTGTTCTTGTCACCACGTGGTATGAGGTCACAAGAATTAATTTAAATTTTTTTAAGGATTTTCGCGATACCTTGTATCGTAGTTGTCAATGTTATCTAATATTATATAATATTAAACAGTTTTGTCTTGAATTCGTAAACAAAATAATTACATTAGTAAAAGCTAATTATTAAATTGATATGGCTATTTAATTAGTAACTTAATGACAATTCATATTTACATAGATAAAGGTGGGTAATTTTTTCAATCTTCTAGTTTTATTTTTTTATAACCCTAACGCATAGTCTAGGTACAGGACTATTTTACACATTCACTTAAGTTGTTTCAATTTCACATATTAACTTTAATGTCGGTTCAGTTTTCATTATTTGGTATTTATAAAGATATGTCATTTGTTTATTATGTTATATCCTTTGCCTTGGTAGTTATGGTACGGATTGATAAGTTGTGGAATAGTAGTTACTCTATGATTGTTATATGTAGGTTCCAGAATATAATTTGAGCGTTGTGACTGGGAAAGTTCAAGGTTGTTTATCAGTCATTTGTCAAGGAAAGATAAATACAACTTACATTACGGGGCTATAACTAGAATGCTATTAGGGAGGAATAAACAGGTTGTTCCAGAAATCTATATAAACTTTTCATATTTTATTCCTGGACAAAATAACCAAAATATCAGTCTTGAAACTTTAACCTGAACAGCCGCCATTTTTATGTTAATTTACAAAGCTTTTATGAGGATCGGGATGTTATAATAAGCTAAAATATTGTATATAGCCTTCCGACCTAATAATGAAATTACAGAAAAATTTAAATTTAAAAATCTTACTATCAAAATGGCAGCTATCAAATTCTTGAACTTAAATATCTCAAAATTACATATATTTATATGACAAAACATTACAGATAATACGAAAATGTTATTACATATCAGTTGATACCAGACTGATGAAAGTCTATTGATAGTTAAAGGATTTCTTTTTAAAAAGCGAGCATTGAGCAATATAAATTACCATTATGTGATAGCATTCCAACTGATATTTTTCAATTTTAGATTCTCTAATCAGGTAATTGATTTGGTAAAGGACGATCATGACTTAATTTAAAATAATTAAAAATTAAAATTGTTTACATTTTCGAGGCAGATGACTTGGTATTGAAAGAAACAGTTGTTACCTGCTTTAAGCCCTAAAATAATCCCTTAAAGGGATTCTTCAAAATTAAATCCAGAAAGTACTGTTCAAGCAATAGCTGAGATGGAATGATGAACGTCAATCATTGTTTAGTCAATTTTGGGAATGGAATAAAACCAGTATTGAATGAATTGATTTATTCAGAACTAGTAAAATAACTGAATCGATGAAAGACTAACTTTTCTTCTGTCACAGAAGATGCTGTAAAATCAGCTCTATATTAGATAAATAAAGAGCAGTTCGTAGTGATGAAATGTAAAAAAAGTTATTAGAGCCGTGAGGACCCGAAGCTTTAAACTTTGTACTGTACTCGTATTTAGGAATAAGTTAAAAAAATGAAATTAGTTCATTAGTTATTAGTTTTGTTGAACTGCATGTTCAAACTAAGTTTTATGTAGGCTATAGGACTTACTTAAAATAGGTCTGTGATGTAAATAATGTAACATAATATTAGTTCTGGAAAGCAGTGTTACTGATAAACGCTTGCAATAAAATGCCTTGTCATTTATATATTTATCAGTGATTACAAAAAACATGAAGCCTCATTCAACAAGGAAGGAAAGTTTTCGGTTACCCAACTAGTTTTATACAGTAACATCAAACGAATTGGTTTCTTACGCTTAATTGGGGGGATTTGGAAAAATACTGAAACTGATTTTAGTGCAGTTATAAACTTCCACGAAGTAAAGATTCTACTGTGCTCTTAGTTTAGGCAATACTTGCAACAAGAGTTTTATATATTTAGAACCAATTTTTTCTTTTACTAAATAGTAAACGCATAAGTTCGCAGAAAAATTCAGCTATGAAAAGATATTGCAGAAGATTTGGATATTATTTTCGACAACGTCTCTTCTCACTTAAGCTTTTAAGCAGCTCTTACTGCAATACTGTCATATATATGTTATTGTTGATTTATTATTGTACAATGTCAAAACCCGTAGAAATAATCAAAGCACTCGTTACAATTGAACCAATCTTTACTAATTTTGGTTTTATGGAAAAATTATTTCTTTATCCATATAACACAATTTAGAAAAAAGTGTATTTTTGGTGGTGTATTCTCGCCTGTTAATATATCTCAGTTGGATGTTAATACTCAAATAAATAAAGATATCTTGAGAAAAGATTTATAATTTTCACTAAGAAAATGAGAAAGTTTAAAATATTGTCCCAGATGACCTCCTTTCCTTTTTATAATCTACTCAAATCCAAGATGGTGGCTTTTTGCTGTATCTCATAAAAATTGCACGTCCATCTCACCACAGACTAGGCGCTCTTATGACTCCTCGCACCGTCTGACCTTTTAGTAGTGCATCTATACTTTATCCTTATCCTGACGAGTAGACTTGTAACTATTAACACAGATTACAAATCTGTATTTGAAGAAGGAGAGGGAGATGTGCTAAATGTTAGAATACCTTCGTATTTGATGAGTCAGTGATTGACTACCTTGAATGCGGTAAGTAAGCTATGTAAACGATTAGGTATACTTGCAGTAAAGA